>NC_048595.1:277965547-278063047 GCF_003668045.3 Cricetulus griseus | reverse complement strand
AACAGGAGGGCGAAATCGAAACACAATGACATCACCAACAATAAATCCTAAACAAACAAGAACAAACAATCAATGGACACTAATATCCCTCAATGTCATTGGTCTTAACCTGCCCATAAAATGATACAGGATAACAGAATATATACGAAGACAGAATCCATCCTTGTGCTGTATATAAGAAACACACCTCAACTTCAAAGACAGGCATTACATCAGAGTAAAGGGTTGGGAAAAGATTTTCCAATCAAATGGGCCCAAGAAACAACCTGGTATAGCAATCCTAATATCTAACAAATTAGACTTCAAACTAAAATCAACCAAAAGAGATAAAGAAGTACATTTCAAACTCATCACAGGAAAAGTCCATCAAGATGAAGTCTCAATCCTGAACATCTATGCCCCAAATACGAAGGCGCCTACATTTGTAAAAGAGACATTACTAAAGCTCAAACTATACATAAAGTCACACACACACACTTATAGTAGGAGACTTCAACACGCCACTTTCACTGCTAGACAAGACCAGCAGACAGAATCTTAACAAAGAAACAAAGGATCTAACAGAAGTTATGACCCAACTGGGTTTAAAAGATGTCTATAGAACATTCATCCAAACACAAAAATATACCTTCTTCTCAGCACCACATGGCACCTTCTCTAAAATTGGCCACATAGTTGGCAGCAAAGCAAACCTCCACAGATAACAAAAGAATTGAAAAAAACCCTGTATCTTATCAGATCACCATGCTTTAAAGCTGGAATTCAACAGCAAATACAAATTGCAGAAAACCTACAAACACATGGAAATTGAATAACACCCAATTACACCATTCCTGGGTGAGGGAAAAATAAAAGAAGAAATTAAAGACTTCCTAGAATTTAATGAGAATGTAGACACAACATACCCAAATTTATGGGACACTTTGAAAGCAGTGCTAAGAGGAAAGTTCATAGCACTAAGTGCTCATATGAAGAAACTGGAGAGTAGTCACATGAGAGAATTGTCAGAACAATCGAAAGCTTTAGAACAAAAAGAAGCAAACTCACCAAGGAGTAGTAGATGCCAGGAAATAATCAAACTGAGGGCTGAAATCAATAAAGTAGAAACTAGGAAAACATTACAAAGAATCAATGAAACAAAGAGTTGGTTCTTTGAGAAGATCAACAAGATAGACAAACCTCTATCCAAACTAACCAAAAGGCAGAGAGAGCGCATGCCAATTAACAAAATCAGAAATGAAAAGGGGGATATAACAACGGACACTGTGGAAATCCAGAGAATATTCAGGTCCTACTTTGAAAATCTGTACTCCACAAAATTCGAAAATCTAATGGAAATGGACAGTTTCCTGGATAAATATCACTTACCAAAATTAAATCAAGATCAGATAAACAATTTAAATCGACCCATAACCCCTAATGAAATAGAAGCAGTCATCAAAAGCCTCCCAACCAAAAAAAGCCCAGGACCAGATGGCTTCACTGCAGAATTCTACCAGAAATTCAAACAAGAGCTGATACCAATACTCCTCAAACTGTTCCACACAATAGAAGCAGATGGGATATTGCCAAACTCTTTCTACGAGGCTACAATCACTTTGATACCCAAGCCACACAAAGATAAGACTAAGAAAGAGAACTACAGACCAATATCCCTCATGAACATTGATGCTAAAATACTCAATAAAATATTGGCTAATCGAATCCAAGAACATATCAGAAAAATCATCCACCACAATCAAGTGGGCTTCATCCCAGGGATGCAAGGATGGTTCAATATACGAAAAACCATCAATGTAATCCACCATATAAACAAACTGAAAAAGAAAAACCACATGATCATCTCACTAGATGCTGAAAAGGCCTTTGACAAAATCCAACATCCCTTCATGATAAAGATCTTGGAGAGAACAGGAATAACAGGAACATATCTAAACATGATAAACGCGATATACACCAAACCAATAGCCAACATCAAACTAAATGGAGAGAAACTCAAAGCTTTTCCTCTAAAATCAGGAACAAGACAAGGATGTCCACTCTCTCCATACCTCTTCAATATTGTACTTGAAGTTCTAGCTAGAGCAATAAGACAAGAACAGGGGATCAAAGGGATACAAATTGGAAAGGACGAAGTCAAACTTTCACTATTTGCAGATGACATGATAGTCTACATAAGTGACCCGAAAAACTCTACCAGGAAACTCCTACAGCTGATAAACACCTTCAGCAAGGTAGCAGGATACAAAATTAACTCAAATAAATCTGTAGCCCTACTGTATACAGATGATAAACTCAATGAGAAAGAAATCATGGAAACATCACCTTTCACAATATCCACAAGCAACATTAAATATCTGGGGGTAACACTAACCAAAAAAGTGAAAGACCTGTACAATAAGAACTTTGAGACTTTAAAGAAAGAAATTAAAGAAGATACCAGAAAGTGGAAAGATCTCCCGTGCTCTTGGATAGGCAGAATTAACATAGTAAAAATGGCAATTCTACCAAAAGCAATCTACAGATTTAATGCAATCCCCATCAAAATCCCAACACAGTTTTTCACAGACATTGAAAGAACAATACTCAACTTTATATGGAAAAATAAAAAACCCAGGATAGCCAAAACAACTCTTTACAATAAAAGATCCTCTGGAGGCATCACCATCCCTGACTTCAAGGTCTACTATAGAGCCATAGTTCTGAAAACAGCTTGGTATTGGCACAAGAATAGACAGATTGACCAATGGAATCGAATTGAAGACCCAGATATTAACCCACGCACCTACGAACACCTTATTTTTGACAAAGGTGCTAAATCCATACAATGGAAAAAAGATAGCATCTTCAACAAATGGTGCTGGCACAATTGGATTCGGACATGCAGAAAATTGCAGATAGATCCATACCTGTCACCATGCACGAAACTTAAGTGCAAATGGATCAAAGATCTCTCCATAAACCCAGCCACACTGAATCTTTTAGAAGAGAAAGTGGGAACAATCCTTGAACAAATTGGCACAGGAGAAAGATTCCTGAACATCACGCCAGAAACACAGACACTGAGGTCTGCAATTAATAAATGGGACCTCCTGAAACTGAGAAGCTTCTGTAAGGCAAAGGACACAGTCAGTAAGACAAAACGACCACCCACAGAATGGGAAAAGATCTTCACCAGCCCCACATCTGACAGAGGACTGATTTCCAAAATATACAAGGAGCTCAAGAAGCTAGCCACCAAAACACCATACAATGAAATTAAAAAGTGGGGTGCAGAACTAAACAGAGATTTTTCAACAGAGGAATCTGAAATGGCTGAAAGACACTTAAGAAAGTGCTCAAAATCCTTGGCCATCAGAGAAATGCAACTCAAAACAACTCTGAGATACCACCTCACACCTGTCAGAATGGCTAAAATCAAAAATACCAATGACAACCTATGCTGGAGAGGTTGTGGAGAAGAAGGAACACTCCTCCATTGCTGGTGGGAGTGTGAACTTGTAAGACCACTTTGGAAATCAGTATGGCGGTTGCTCAGAAAAATGGGAATCAATCTACCTCAAGATCCAGCCATTCCTCTCTTGGGTATATACCCAAATACTGCATGTCCATACAACAAGGACATATGTTCAACCATGTTCATAGCAGCATTGTTTGTAATAGCCAGAACCTGGAAGCAACCTAGATGCCCCTCAACTGAAGAATGGAAAGAGAAAATGTGGTACATTTATACAATGGAGTACTACTCAGCAGAAAAAAGCAATGGAATCTTGAAATTCGCAGGCAAATGGATGGAACTAGAAGAAACCATCCTGAGTGAGGTAACCCAATCACAAAAAGACAAACATGGTATGTACTCACTCATATATGATTTTTAGACATAGAGCAAAGGTTTACCAGCCTATAATCCTCTACCCCAAGGAAACTAGAAATCATGAATGACTCTAAGGGATAAATGGACCCCAGGAATGGGAAGTGGCATGAACTCCCGAGCTAATTGAGAGCATGAGGGTAGGGGAGTGGGTGCTGCCACAATAAGAGCACAAGATGAAGAGTAGAGGAGAAGAAATGGAGGAGCAGATATATTGAGTTGGGGGAAGAATAGAGGAGAGAGAGCAGGATGAGAGATACCATATCAGAGGGAGCCACTATAGGTCCGAGAAGAGATCTGGAACTAGGAAGATCTCCAGAGACATATAAGGATGACATGATCTGACAGTCTGGGCAGTGGAAGAGAGGATGGCCTAGAAACCCTTCCCCTAGAATGAGATTGATGACTACTCTTTATGCTATCCTAGAATCCTCATCCAGTGGCTGATGAGAGCAGAGACAGACATCCACAGAAATACACTGAGCTGAAATCTGGAACTTAGTTGAAGAGAGGGAGGAATGAAGAACAAAGGGGTCTGTACCTGGTTGGAGAAACCCACAGAAACAGTTGGCCTGAAAAAGGGAAAGCATATCGACCCCAGATGCTCTTTGGGAGGCCAGTACAGGACTAATCCAGCCCCCTGATCATGGATGCCAATGGGGAGGCCCCTGCACTCCTGGGAGCCTCTGGAGGTGGACTGGCGTTTTGCCCTGGTGGGTGGGAGGGACTTCGAGAGCCCATCCCACTTGAAGGGATTCGCTCTGTCTCTGAACACATGGGGAGGGGCCTAGGCCCAGCACAGGAAGATTTGGTGGACTTGGTGGAGCCCTGGTTGGGGGCCCTACCCTGCCTGGGGAGTGGCGGGTGGATGGGGTGGGGGTAGGTTGGAGGTGGGGGAGAAGGAATGGGGGTGGGGGAGGGAGAGGGAGAGGGAAAGTACATGTGAAAATATTAACAATTTAATAAAAAAATGCATTTTGCAAAAAAAAAAAAGAAAAGGGGGGTATAACAACGGACACTGAGGAAATCCAGAGAATGATCAGGTCCTACTTTGAAAACCTGTACTCCATAAAATTTGAAAATCTAAAGGAAATGGATAGTTTCCTGTATAAATATCACTTACCAAAATTAAGCTAAGATGAGATAAGCAGTTTAAATCGACCTATAACCCCCAATGAAATAGAAGCAGTCATCAAAGGCCTTCCAACCAAAAAAAAGCCCAAGCCAGATGGCTTCACTGCAGAATTCTACCAGAAATTCAAACAAGAGCTAATACCAGTAATGCACAAGTTGTTCCACACAGTAGAAGCAGAAGGGATATTGTCAAACTCTTTTTACGAAGCTACAATCAGTTTGATACACAAGCCACACAAAGATACAACTAAAATAGAGGACTACAGACCAATATTCCTCATGAACATAGATGCAAAAATACTCAACAAAATATTGGTGAATCTAATCCAAGAACACATCAGAAAAATCACCATGATCAAGTAGGCTTCATCCCAGGGATGCAAGGATGGTTCAACATACAAAAATCCATCAATGTAATCCACCACATAACAAACTGAAAAAGAAAAACCACATGATCATCTCACTAGATGCTGAAAAACCTTTGACAAAATCCAACATCCCTTCATGATAAAGATCTTGGACAGAACAGGAATAACAGGAACATATCTAAACATGATAAACGCAATATACACCAAACCAACAGCCAACATCAAAATAAATGGAGAGAAACTCAAAGTGATTCCTCTAAAATCAGGCACAAGACAAGGTTGTCCACTCTCTCCGTATCTCTTCAATATTGTACTTGAAGTTCTAGCTAGAGCAATAAGACAAGAAAAGTAGATCAAAGGGATACAAAGTGGAAAGGAAGAAGTCAAACTTTCACTGTTTGCAGATGATATGATAGTCTACATAAGTGACCTGAAAAAGTCTACCAGGGAACTCCTACAGCTGATAAACAACTTCAGCAAAGTAGCAGGATACAAAATTAACTCAAAATATCAGTAGCCATACTTTACATAGATGATAAATGCAATGAGAAAGAAATCAGAGAAACATCATACTTCACAATATCCACAAGCAACATAAAATATCTTGGGGTAACACTAACCAAAAAAGTGAAAGACCTGTACAGTAAGAAATTTGAGTACTTAAAGAAAGAAATTAAAGAAGATACCAGAAAATGGAAAGGTCTCCTATGCTCTTGGATGGGTAGAATCAACATAGTAAAAATGGCAATCTTGCCAAAAATAATCTACAGATTCAACGCAATCCCCATCAAAATCCCAACACAGTTCTTCACAGACATTGAAAGAAAAATACTCAACTATATATGGAAAAACAAAAGACGCAGAATAGCCAAAACAACTCTATATAATAAAGGATCTTCTGGAGACATCACCATCCCTGACTTCAAGCTCTATTATAGAGTCATAGTTCTGAAAATAGCTTGGTATTGGCACAAAAATAGATAGATAGACAAATGGAATTGAATTGAAAACCCCGATATTAACCCACACACCTATGAACACCTTATTTTTGACAAAGATGCTAAATCTATACAATGGAAGAAAGATAGCATCTTGAACAAATGGTGCTGGCACAACTGGATTCGGACATGACAAAGATTGCAGATAGATCCGTATCTGTCACCATGAACAAAACTTAAGTGCAAATGGATCGAAGATCTCACTATAAATCCAGCCTCACTTAATCTTCTAGAAGAGAAAGTGTGAGATGCTCTTGAATGAATGAATAGACACAGGAAACTGCTTCCTGAACATTACACCAGTAGCACAGAAATTGAGATCTGCAATTACTAAATGGGACCTCCTGAAACTGAGAAGCTTCTGTAAGGCAAAGGACACAGTGGGTAAGACAAAACACCAGCCCACAGATTGGGAAAAGATCTTCAGCAACCCCACATCTGACAGAGGGCTGATTTCCAAAATACAAAATGAACTCAAGAAGCTAGCCACCGAAACACCAAACAATGAAATTAAAAAGTGGAGTGCAGAAGTAAATAGAGAATTCTCAACAGAGGAATCTGAAATGGCTGAAAGACACTTAAGAAAGTGTTCAAAATCCTTGTTCATCAGAGAAATGCAACTCAAAACAACTCTGAGATACCACCTCACACCTGTCAGAATGGCTAAAATCAAAAATACTAATGACAATCTATGCTGGAGAGGATGTGGAGAAAAAGGAACACTCCTTTGCTGGTGGGAATGTGAACTTGTAAGACCACTCTGGAAATCAGTATGGTGGTTGCTCAGAAAAATGGGAATCAGTCTACCTCAAGATCCAGCAATTCCTCTCTTGGGTATATACCCAAATAATGCACGTTCATACAACAAGGTCATATGTTCAACCATGTTCATAGCAGCATTGTTTGTAATAGCCAGAACCTGGAAGCAACCTAGATGCCCCTCAACTGAAGAATGGATAGAAAAAATGTGGTATATTTATACAATGGAGTACTACTCAGCAGAAAAAACAATGGAATCTTGAAATTTGCAGGCAAATGGATGGAACTAGAAGAAACCATCCTGAGTGAGGTAACCCAGTCACAAAAAGACAAACATGGTATGTACTCACTCATACATGAATTTTAGACATAGAGCAAAGGATTACCAGCCTATAATCCTCTTCACCAAAGAAATTAGGAAACATGAAGTACTCTAGGGGATAAATGCATGAACCCCACAAATTGGAAGTGGCATGAACTCCTGACTTAATTGGCAGCATGAGGGTAGGGGAGAGGGAGCTGCCTGAATGAGAGCAGGAGAAGAGGAGTGGAGAAGAGGAAATGGAGGAGCAGAAATATTGACTTGGGGGAAGAACAGAGTTGAGAGAGCAGGATGAGAGATACCATATTAGAGGGAGCCATTATAGGTCTGAGGAGAGATCTGGCACTAGGGAGACTTCCAGAGATCTACAAGGATGACACGAACTGACAATCCAGGCAATGGTAGAGAGGATAATCTAAATGCCCTTCCCCTAAAATGAGATTAATGAGTACATTTTATACCATCCTAGAGCCCTCATCCAGTGGCTGATGGAAGACAGACAGACATCCACAGATACACACTGAACTGAACTCTGGAACTTAGTTGCAGAGAGGGAGGAATGAAGATCGAAGGGGTCAGTACCAGGTTCGAGAAACCCACAGAAACAGCTGGCCTGAACAAGGGGGAACATATCAACCCAGATGCTGTCTGGGAGGCCAGTACAGAACTGATCCAAACCCCTGAACATGGATGTCAATTAGGAGGCCTCTATACTCTAGGAGGCCCCTGGTAGTTGATTAGTATTTTTCCCTGGTGTAAGAAGGGATTTTGAGAGCCCATTCCATGTGAAGGGATGCACTCTTGGCCTGGACACATGGGGGAGGGCCTAGGCCCAGCCCAGGATGATGTTGAGGGCCGTACCCTGCCTGGGGAGTGGAGGGTTGATGGGGTGAGGGGGTACGGGGGTAGGATAGGAGGGGCAAGGTTTAGGGGATGGAGAGGGAGAAGGGATTGACATGTGAAACAAGTTTGTTCCTAATTTGAACTAATAAAAAAAAATCTTATATTTCTTGAAAGGTTCACAAGTTTTGCTAAGTAGACAAAACATGGCCTTATAAATATGCAAGGCCTCAATGATAGAATATTTTAGTTAGATACAATATTTAGTTTCCATAAATTATTCAGTAAAAATATTGAAAGAGGCCCTGGGATCTGCAGGTAGACTGAATAGGTTCCTGAGGACCCTGGGATCCTGACTCTGCTGAGATCCCTAGGCAATCCTGGCCCCCACAGAGTGCAGAGGTGAGCTGCTTCGGCCCCTAACTTGGGCCCAACTTCTGCCTGCCCAACCTGGGAATTCCTGCCCAAGGGTATGCACACAGGAAGACCCAACCTCTGAGGACCAAGCAACCCAGAGTCCGCTGACATCTCTGCGCCAGTGCTGCTCTCACCCACCTGAAGAATGGGTGCCTCAGACCTGCCTGCACCCAACACAAAAGAATATACATTCTTTTCAGCATCACATGGAACCTTCTCAAAAATCGACCACATTCTCGGCAACATAGCAAACCTCAACAGGTACAAAAAATTGGAATAATCCCGTGTCTTATCAGACCACCATGCTTTAAAGTTAGAAATCAAAAACAAATCAAAGTGCAGAAAACCTACCAACTCATAGAAATTGAACAACATGCAATTGCACCATTCCTGGGTCAAGGAAGAAATAAAGAAAGAAATTAAAGACTTCCTAGAATTCAATGAAAATGTTGACACAACATACCCAAACTTATGAGACATTTTGAAAGCAGTACTAAGAGGAAAATTCATAGCTCTAAGTGCTCTCATGAAGAAACTAGAGAATAGCAACACCAGAGATTTGACATCACAGCTGAAAGCTCTAGAAAAAAATGGAAGCAAATTCACCCGAGAGTAGCAGACGCCAGGAAATAATCAAACTCAGGGCAGAAATCAATAAAGTCAAAACAAAGAAAACAATTCAAAGAATCAACATAACAAAGAGTTGGTTCTTCAAGAAAATCAACAAGATAGACAAACCGTTATCCAATCTAACCAAAAGGCAGAGAGAGATCATGCAAACTAACAAAATCAGAAATGAAAAGGGGGACATAACAACGGACACTGAAGAAATGCAGAGAATCTTCAGGTCATACTTTGAATACCTGTACTCCACAAAATTTGAAAATTTAAAGGAAATGGACAATTTTCTGGACAGTTATCACTTACCAAAATTGAATCAAGAACAGATAAGCAACTTAAACAGACCTATAACCTCTAAGGAAATAGAAGAAGTCATCAAAAGTCTCCCAACCAAACAAAGCCCGGGGCCAGATGGATTCACTGCAAAATTCTACTACAAATTCAAAGAAGTGCTAATACCAATACTCCTCGAATTGTTCCACACAATAGAAGCAGAAGAGACATTGCCAAACTCTTTTTATGAGGATACAATAACCTTGATACCCAAGCCACACAAAGACACAACTAAGAAAGAGAACTACAGACCAATATCCCTTTGCAACATTGATGCAAAAATTCTCAATAAAATACTGGCAAATCTAATACAGGAACACATCAGAGAAATCACGCAACAAGATCAAGTAGGCTTCTTCCCAGGGATGCAGGATGGTTCAACATATGAAAATCCATCAATGTCATCCACCATATAAACAAACTGAAGAAAAAAACCACATGATCATCTCACTAGATGCTGAAAAAGCCTTTGACAAAATCCAACACCGCTTCATGATAAAGGTCTTGGAGAAATCAGGGATAACAGGAACATAACTCAACATAATAAAAGCAATATACAACAAGCCAACAGCCAACATCAAATTAAATGGAGAGAAACAAGATCCAATTCCTCTAAAATCAGGCACAAGACAAGGTTGTCCACTCTCTCCATACCTCTTCAATATTGCCCTTGAAGTCTAGATAGAGCAATAAGACAACAAAAGGAGATTAAGGGAATACAAATCAGAAAGGAAGAAGTCAAACTCTCACTATTTGCAGATGATATGATAGTCTACATTAGTGACTTGAAAAACTACCAGGGAACTCCTACAGCTGATAAACACCTTCAGCAAAGTGGCAGGATACAAGATTAACTCAAGAAAATCTGTAGCCCTACTATATACCGATGACACATCGGTGGAGAAAGAAATCAGAGAAACATCACCCTTTACAATTGCCACAAACAACATAAAATACCTTGGGGTAACACTAACCAAAAATGTGAAAGACCTGTACCATAAGAATTTAATTTCTTTCTTTACCAGAAAGATACCAGAAAATGAAACGATCTCCCATGCTCTTGGATAGGTAGGATCAACATAGTAAAAATGGCAATCTTGCCAAAAGCAATCTACAGATTCAATGCAATCCCCATCAAAATCCCAACACAATTCTTCACAGACCTTGAAAGAACAATTCTCAACTTTATATGGAGAAACAAAAGACCCAGGATAGCCAAAACATCCCTGTACAATAAAGGAACTTCTGGAGGCATCACCATCCCTGACTTCAAGCTCTATTACAGAGCTGTAGTCCTGAAAACAGTTTGGTATTGGCACAAAAATAGACAGGTAGACCAATGGAATAGAGTTGAAAACTCTGATATTAACACACACACCTCTGAACACCTGATTTTTGATAAACAATCCAAATTTATACGAAGGAACAAAGAGAACATCTTCAACAAATGGTGCTGGCATAACTGGTTGCAGACATGTAGAATACTGCAGTTAGACCCAAGCCTAACGCCTTGCAAAAACTTAGGTCAAAAATGGATCAAAGATCTCAACATAAATCCAGCTACACTGAACCTATTAGAAGACAAAGTGGGAAATACCCTTGAATTAAATGGTACAGGAGACCACTTCCTGAACTTTACACCAGTAGCACAGACTCTGAGGTCAACAATTGATAAATGGGACCTCCTGATACTGAGAAGCTTCTGTAAGGCAAAGGAGACAGTCAGTAAGACAAAACGGCAGCCCACAGATGGAAAAGATATTCACCAACCCCACATGTGACAGAGGGCTGATCTCCAAAATATACAATGAACTCAAGAAGCTAGTCTCCAAAACACCAAACAATCCAATTAAAAAGTGGGGTACAGAACTAAATAGACAATTCTCAATAGAGGAATCTAAAATGGCTGAAAGACACATAAGAAAGTGTTCAACATCCTTAGCCATCAGGGAAATGCAAATCAAAACAACTCTGAGATACCATCTTACTCCTGTCAGAATGGCCAAAATCAAAAACACAATGACAGTTCATGTTGGAGAGGATGTAGAGAAAGGGGAACACTTCTCCACTGCTGGTGGGAGTACCAACTTGTAGTGCGTCTTTGGATATCAGTATTGCGACTCCTCAAAAAAATGGGATTCAGTGTACCACAAGATCCAGCAGTTCCACTCTTAGGCATATACCCAAAAGAAACACGTTCATACAACAAGGACATCTGTTCAACGATGTTCATAGCAGCACTATTTGTAATAGCCAGAAACTGGAAGCAGCCTAGATGCCCCTCAACCGAATAATGGATAGAGAAAATTTACACAATGGAGTACTTCTCAGGAGAAAACAACAATGGAATCTTGAAATTTGCAGGAAAATGGATGGATCTAGAAGAAACCATTGTGAGCGAGATAACCCACTCACAAAAAGACAAACATGGTATGTACTCACTCATATGCGGATTTTAGACATAAGAGTAAGGATTACCTGCCTACAATCCACACTGCCAAAGAAGCTAATAAACAAGGAGGACCCTAAGAGAAACATACATGGTCCCCTGGAGAAGGGGAGAGGGTCAAGATCTGCTGAGCAAATTGAGAGCACTGGAAGAGTAGGGAGGGAGCTAGGAGAATGAGGAGGGGAGAAGAAGAGGGATGCAGAGGACATGAGGGAGCAGAAAGTTTGAGTCAGGGGAAGAATAGATGATAACAAGAATGGAGATATCATAATAGAGGGAGACATTTCTGGTTTACAGAGAAATCAGGCACTAGGGAAATGTCTGGAGATCTACAAAGATGACACCAGCTAACAATCTAAGCAACGGAGGAGAGGCTACCTTAAATGCCCTCCCCTGATTATGAGATTGATGACTGACTTATATGCCATCCTATAACCATCCACCAGCCGGTGGAAATAGAAGCAGACACCCACAACTAATCACTGAACTGAACTGGAACCCAGATGCAGAGAAGGACAAGTGAAGAGCACAGGGGTCTAGACCAGGCTGGTGAAACCCACAGAAACAGCTGACCTGAATATCCGGGAACTCTTGCTCCCCAGACTGATAGCTGGGATACCAGCATGGGACTGATCCAGACCCCAGGAACATGGGTTTCTAATGAGGAAACCTCAGAAATCTACGGGACCTCCTGTAGAAGTTCAGTACTTATCCCTAACATAGGTATGGACTTTGGGAGCCCATTCCACATAGAATACTCTCTGAGCCAAGACACACAGGGTGGGCCTAAGCTATCCGAAAGGATACAATAGACACTGATGACACCCTACGGAAGGCCTCACCATCCAGAGGGAGCAGAAAGGATATGTGATAGATAGGATTTTATTGGGGGAGGTGCGGTAGGGGAGGACAGGTCGGAGAAGGGAACTGGGATTGTCATGTAAAACAATCCTGTTCCTAATTCAAATAAAAAAGTTGGAAAAATATTGAAACATAATATGACAAAAATATGAGACTATAGACCCTGAGCAATAACATTTTATAATTGTGTGATCCACTTGGTATTCAGCACATAAAATACAAGTGGCATGAACAATATTTAAAGTGTGCCACTGGAGTTATAGCTCAGTATTAACAGCTGACTGCTATTGCAGAAGACCAGCACTGTGTTCCCAGCACCCACGTGGATGCTCACATCACCTGTAACTCCAGCTTCAGGAGTTCCAATGCCCTCTTTAGACATCCACAGGCACTGGGCATGCACATGGTATACTTATATACATGCCAGCAAAACACATAAAATAAAATAAACATTTTAAAAGTATTTAGGGTAACATACCTTTGATATCAATTTTCTCTAACTCTTTTAGTGCTTGAACAAATATCAGCTGAGATTCAGTGAGAGGCCAGCTGTTAAACATCACCAAGCACTGTATGATGTACTTGTAGCACTGTGAAAGGCAAGGCAGTGAGTCAGGACAACCCAAAGAATCTGTACAGTACAGACATTGAAAGATGTATTAGGTCAAGCTTATAATGCGTCATTTTATTCATCATACAATTAAATGATATGTGTTTTCTGAGACTTTCTGTGTTGGTCTGAATAAGAATTGGCCCATTGGTTCACATGTTTCAATGTTTGGTGCCAAGTTGGTAGAACTGTATTGGAAAGGATTAGGAGGTGTGGCTTGTTGGAGGAGGTGTGTCCTTGAGGGTGAGTCTTGAGGTTTCAAAACCCCAGGCCAGGCCCAGTCACTTGGCCTTCAACTTGCAGATAAGATGTTAGCTCTCACCCACTGCTCCAGCGTCTTGCCTGCCTGCCTGCCTGCTGCCATGCTCCCCACCATGATGGTCATAGACTCATACTCTGAATGTATAGCGAGCCCCAATTAAACACTTTCTTTTATAGGTTGCCTTGGTCATGGTCTCTTCACAGCAATGAAAAAGTAACTAAGACAGCCTCCAACATGCAGCAAAAATGCATTTAACATTCTCAATGCCAGCCAATGCATCCATCATCTACATCTAATGCATCCATCATCCACATCTCTAGTTTTATCAGCGCAACTGGCACAAAGTAAAATCTCATTTCTGTCATATTTCCATCTTTTCTTATATTATTTCAGAGGTTGGGAGTATTTTTCCAAAGTTGTTGGCTTTATACTTAGATTATAAACCAGTCCCCTGCATCATCTGTTATTATTTTTTTAAAAGATTTTATTTATTTATTATGAATACAACATTCTGCTTCCATGTATATCTGCACACCAGAAGAGGACACCAAATCTCATAATGGACGGTTTTGAGCCACCATGTGGTTGCTGGGAATTGAACTCAGGACCTCTGGAAGAGCAGACGGTGCTCTTAACCTCTGAGCCATCTTTCCAGCCCAATCTGTTATTACTTTTATGGATTAAAATTTCTCACTTAAATCTGCAGCACACCTGGAACCCACCTTTATTTATAGTGTTAGCTGTGATGAAGGGCAAGAATATTCCCTAGCCTCAGATACGTTACCTTTTCTCCTTTGACTGGTGGTTTCACCTCTATATTTCAAAAAATCAATGTTACTTTTTACACTGGCTAGTTTTATGTTAATTTCGAGGGACTCTAGCAGATCTGAGCATGACAAACATGGCACCAACAGGTTTTGCCTTTTACCCTTCTCCCCCTTGCTAAACTGTTAGATTACATTCCTAAAACTAGCCACCAATGTTCATTCCCTTATTTGGCCTCTGACTCATTCCTGAGACTGAACATCCAGGCAGAACTATCAAAACACCCAAAGTCCAGCAATCAAAATTCATTATTTTGACTAACCAAACTAAAATATCAACCAAAACTTACCAACATATTCTAGCTCATTCTAACACAGACTGAATCCAGAATTTTCCATTTTGTCTAGTTTAACTGGCTCTAGGATCTGTTTGTCTCAGCCTCCCAGCTGGGAGTTACATAAGTACATTATACCAACTAAGTCATCTTCCTAGCCCCAAATAATTCTCTTTTATTTCAGTTAATGTACCTGTTGTGGTGTGCTAGAATTTTCTTCTACAGTTGTAACATTCATAGCTTCTTCTTCCATCAGAGGCACACCCTCTGTTGCCACGATTCCAGGTCTGACCTTAAAGGATTTCTGACTTGATAGGGCGGATTTTTTCTTGGTCATCGCTTCTTGTTCTTTTTTAGGTGAAGTGTGAGATAAGAGAATTTGTTTGCTAGCTAAAAATGAGAAATACTCTGTTAGTATATTTGATGTGCATTGGTATTACTGACTAAATAGGCTACATATACACTTACAGAATACAGTGTACTTAAAAGAACATGCTTATTTTAAGATGGATCCTTTCAAAATTTCCAGTCTTAGAGATATTTATTAAGAACGTTCATGTGGGACTGGAGAGGTGATGCACCAGTTAAGAGCATATGCTACTCCTGAAGAGGATCCTGGTTTAGTTCCCAGCATCCATCTGGTACCTTAAAACCACCAGGGTCTCCTGTTCCAGGAGATCCAAGTCCTTCTTCTTGCTTCTGTAGGACCAGTCATGTGTATGGTGCCATTTATACATGTAAGCAAACACTCATATTCATACACAAATCTTTAAAAATAAAAGTAGGCTCATGTGTAAGAAATAAATTTTCTCAAAGTAGTCAGTAGAGGAAAGTCATGACCAATCTATTTGTTTTCAGAGTGTAGTTAGACATATAATTATAGTAGCATCTTTGGGGTCAAGTATGGTGTCAAATGCCAAGTTTTGGTTTCCATTTTAAATCAAACACTTTAAATGCCACAGCAATAAAAGAATATGTTCATGAATGCAGTCCACACTCTGGGCAGGTACTTACACTGGGAGCTCAATGCTCTTTCACTTCCCAGAAAGTAGAAAGCAGGGATGATGGCTTGCCCTTTGCCCATAGTGCTCACCATGGTCTCCTCGCTTTCCAGCACCTGCAGCTTGATGAAGGCATCAGGCTTGGATGTGCGGACCTGTATTGTAATAAACTGTGCCACTGTCACTTTAATGGAGTACCTATTGTGAGAAAGGTTGAGCTTTTATGAAAAAGCACACTGATCTGTCCCTCAACTTGATAAAGGAAATGGTGAGATTTTCTCATTTGATTGTCTGAAAGTAAAGCAGCTTTGTAAGGCCCATGGACATGCTAAAACATTAGAGTGACTACAGACTCTAAAAAAGGAACCCCAAATTACAGTCAAGAAAAACAATAGCATATTTCCATTAATAGAAAATTCCAAGTAGGAAATGATTCTTTTTGTTAAGTATGATGAGAAGCCATTTATGAAATAGGATAGATCTAAAAGCCTCCTTCCTTGACAGTTATGTGACCACTACTACATGTCACACTTACAATCATACCACTTTACAATGAACAGAATGTATGGTATCTTTAAAACATCTCTTCAATATAATAAAACCTAAAAAATATTAGTTGTTTTTCTGGGCACCAAAGATGATGCCCAATAAGGAGCAGCCTTTAACCAAGTAAATGGCTGAGTAGTCAAGTGATTGACTACTGGACAGGCATAAAATAGCTAAAAACATCTTGATGTCACTGATAACTGAACATTACATAACACTCCATGAAATGTCACAATCACAAAGCTGTCACTGTCATGATTTTCAAAGTGGTTAACTATAGCCAGAAGGAAATGATAGAAGAAGCAAGAACAAGGTGTTAACTAAGGCTATTTGTTGGTTGACTGATTATGAATGTCATTTATATATTTAATGTGTTCTCTAAGTTCACGTGAAAGAATGTTTTCTATTAAAAAGAGAAAATATTTAATGCAGGCCAACCATGCATTGGGCACTGTGCTAGTTCCCATGTTGAAAGGACATGTGTCTGGCCCTCAGTTAGTCTGGCTGTCATCTCTTGGAGTTCTGCTCTTTTCTGAAGAGAAAATAGAGGGTGAGTGACTCTGGGGGAGAGGGGAGTTAGGAAGTAGCTCAGAGAAGTGGAGGGAGGGAAAACTGTTCACGATGTATTCTATGAGAGAAGAATCTATTTTCAATAAAGCTAAATTAACAAACATTAATTCTCATAGAGGCCAATGCACAAATAATCAGCTAAAATGTGTATACACTACATAAAATGTTTAGCACAGAAATGGCGCCTGAGTCAACTACTTATATTTGGGATTTCAATACAAAGGGTTTACATTTGGAAAATTATCATTAGCTTTTTTTCAAAGTGGCACAATGAAGATGGAATATCACACAATAAGGAAGTATGGTAGGAAACAGAATTTGTACAGCTTACTTATCTGAAGGGAACCTTTTGTTCTACTGAGAGGCAGCCCTGGCTAGTGGTTGGTGGCTGGGCAAGAGCATTGAACGGTACACTCTGTAGCTTGAGTTTTATTCTACAGTCAGTGGAAAGTTAAAAACATTTTATAGTAATTGCAAATATGTATGTCAGTAATAAAGGAAAAACATATAAATTAAGAAGGGAGTGTGATAAACATGATGAAGCACCTGACATAGTGCAGGAGCATTGTGAAGAGATGGGAGACACACAGAGAGGGATGATATGTCAGTATTAGAATCCACAGAAGCAATTATGAAAGAAAGGGGAGCCAGTACTAGGACCATTCAAGGGGTGTGAATAGGTGATCATGAAAAGAAGGTTGGAGTGACATACAAGGACCTGCCCCCAACACACACACACACAGTAGAGAGTAGTCACAGATGGGCAGATTGAGGAGAAAGTCAAATAACCATAAGAGATCAGAAAGAATCTATAGTGAAAGTCAAGTAAAATGAAGCCCAAGAAATGGTATTATTATTATTTGAAACTCTATAGATTTGATTGAGCAGTCATTTAGCCATGCTAGTGTTAATTAGTTATCTCTATAAAATTACAGAAATTAAAATTTAATGCGGGCTGGAAAGATGGTTCAGAGGTTAAGAGCACTGGCTGCTTTCCCAGAGGTCCTGAGTTCAATTCCCAGCAACCACATGGTGCCTCACAACTATCTGTAATGAGGTCTGGTGTGTGCAAGCATGCATGCAGGCAGAACATTGTTGTATACATAATAAATAAATCTTTAAAAAATTAATGCATTCAGAATTACGAATTCGTTTTAATAAAAATATTAATACTTTAAAGAACACCGTCTATTATATACTTGTACCTGAACAGGATTTTCTTGTCATTAGGGATGTAGTAGTCTTTGATCTCCTTCAAGATGAAGGTGCTGCATGGAGTATCTCGGGAGAGAAATGGAAGTGGGTTGTCAGAGCCAATGAGCCGCAGTTTCCATCGTGCACCTGACACATATGCGTCACTAGTATATGCTTCAGCCACAAAAGTGTATCCCTTCTAAAAGAGAAGGCAATAACACACATAGAATTCATATTGCCAAGAGTCTCTCAAATATGTGGTCCACACATTCAAATAAATGTGCTACTATACTGATATCCGCATGGAGTCCAGGATCTCCTAACAACCATTAAGCTGTTAATGTTATGTTTAAAATCCTTCCTAGAAATGATCATCTTAGGGCTGAGGGTGTACCCAAGTGGTAGGATGCTTGCTTAGCTTGTGTGAATCCCTGGTTTAGATATAAATAAATGCTGGGAAATCTCACAGGTCGGTGTCCTGGATCCCACTGTTTGGTCTTTGAGGAATTATGAAAGAAGTGGGAGAAAATTTCTATTTGTTTAATTAAAAAAGAATATACATTTGCAAGCCTCATTCCAATAAGAATCCTTATCAAGCTTCAAAGGACGTTGCTAGACTCTTCCTTTAGACCCAGGGTTCTCAACATGTGGTTCATGACCCTTTGGGGGTTGAATGATCTTTTCACAGGGGTTGCCTGAGATCACTGGAAAGCACATTAAGATTCATAATAGTAGAAGAATTACAGTTATGAAGCTGCAATGAAAATAATTTTAAGTTTGGGGGTCAGCACAACATAAGGAACTATATTAAAGGGTTGAAGCATTAGGAAAGCTGAGAACCACTGCTTTAGATAAAACCATTTCCTTACTTTTGAGCTTTCTTATTTTTAATATGTGTGATCACAAATTAAATTGTTTCTGTTTAACAGAAATCTAAGTCAAATTTGGTAAGTGACAATGCAAAAATTGTCTATGTGTAAAAACAAATTTGTTATGGAAGGACCTGAATTATTTTCTAACACTGAACTTAATACAGGACATTCTGCTGTAGAAGGTAGCATTCACAGGTAAGGGAAATTTCACAGTCCTGGAATTCTTGATGAAATGTCATACATTAGGCCATGAAGGAGAATATAGAGCAGGAAGAAATATAATGGGTTAAATTCAGTTCACAAAGGCATGCTTGATGTGCGGGAAATGATAAATGTTACCAAAATAAAGGAAATATGAATATCATTTCAACAAGTAGTAAACACAGTGACCATAAATTAAAATGGTAGCTTCTTATTGAATTAATACATTTTATATCTATTCCCCATCCTTCTGAAGCCAATATTCATTAGACATTCATTAGATAGGGATGTCTAATTTACATAAAATAATGTGTGAGGTTATAGACTGAAATGAACCTCAAAAGAAAACTACAATCATAATCCAGAGGGGAAATAATCAAATTCAAAACCACAGGGCTAAAGAATGGAAGTTAGGAGCAAAAACAGCTCTCTTCATTTGTAGCCCATGTCCACTACACTTGTCATGGTTCCCTAATGGGAAAAGTAACTGAAAACATGAAGAGGAGATTAAAATACCCAGACAGGAAACATCTGACGGAAGGCCAGGGTCTCTTATCCATTCAGCAGGCAGCCTATATGTTTCTTGGCCTGATAAAGTCATGCTACCTTCAAAGAGTGAGGGAGGGGGCCGGGCATGTGATCTCAGTGCCTTCTCCAGCCACCATCACCAAATGCTTAAGAGAAGAACAAAGGCTACATGTAAGATAGAGGCAAGCCTGGCCTGTTTCAGTATAGGACCAAATGAACTCCTGGATCTGTTTCTGGATCTGATATGGCTTTGGGTTCAACAATGGGCATGTGCAATGTGTTCTTTCCAGAATGTGAAGTATGCTGCAGCATTCAGTCTCATTAAAACAATGGCCTCTTCCTCCTAGGTAGACTGCAAGCTCATCTGCCTGCCACTGGCTTAGGAGCTCCCATTCACCACTGTTTTTTTCACATCTGATGATACACTTTGCACCTACCTTGTTTTTGGGGTAAAGGCAAGGCACCACCTTCTGAAACACCGTTGGCACTTGCTCCATCGTGTCATTGTTAACAACATGCAGCAAACAGATCGGAAGAGTAGTATATACTTTGGGGAGTATGATCATATCTTGAGGAACCAAAAATGTTTCCCTGTAATCACAAAAGCACATGACTTTCTTAGTATGACTCTTAATGCTTTAAACAGAATTTAGCCCCACAGAACCTTTGTAAAACCTTAAAATTGCAAATAACTAAAAGGCTTACATATCTTTTCTATTTCAAGTTATTATTACTGTGCTGTTTGATGTACAATTGCAGACTTCCATTTTATTCAACATTCATGACTTGTACCCAATATGCTATTGCTTGGAAATAAATGTTATCTAATGTTACACTGGAAACAGACTGATTTATTAGGTAAACATATTCACTGAAAATCTAAAAATTGGTTACATTTTCATATTTTGATGTAAAGACTATTGATAAAAATTCTCTGGCATCCCATCATACATGTAGAAGAAAATTTATGTATATGTATCAAAAAGTTTTAGCCAAATAGAAAGCAGTCTACAGGCTTATAATTTTACTGCTAATTATACTTTTATTCCTGAAACTCCAGGTCTGAACACTGCATGTCATCTGAAGATGGCAACATGCACCACTTGCCTGAATACTATAAACCAAGAATTTGGTGGCTGGTCTGGAAAGTTCACTGTGTAGTCAGCAAAGGCCATCTTGGTTTCTTCATCTTGATAGCATGGGTAAGACTCCATAGACTTACACTTGCTCTTAAACATTAGTCTAGAAATGGGAAAATAAGTTGAATACGAAATGACTAGGCACTTTTGAAATAAACTCCATTTACAGAAGAGAAGTATCCCTTGAGATAGCAAAATATCAGATGCCACTGTTTTCCTGACTGAGATCAAAGAGGCACTATGTGATTTGGGGCAACTGGTGCCAAAAGAGAGAAGCGCATTCTGGGTCAGTCTTGAATGACATTTCAAGGGCACTTGCAGTTGTCTGATGATTTTAACTGAAAGAGAATGTAATTCCCAAGCAAGGGAGTAAGTAATGTTCAGAGATGGGAAAGAAGGCTGGATGTTTAAGCTCTAGAGCTGGGGAGATGGAAGCAGGCTAAGCAGTTGTAAACTAGATCAAGGCCACAAAGGATCCACATGTTGGAGCTTGTAAAGTTAATGTGATCAATGGGTTTGGGAAATTCAGTGATGAAAAACAAAGGGCACAAATGAGAGTAAAATGTTAGAATTTCCTTTCTCTATGTGTCTGGCTCATGGAACTGACTTGAATGAATCATGAGATCTGTCTGCTCCCTGCAGGGAAGCCTGTGGCATCTTCCACAAGAGGGTGAGAATTGATGGGATGGATTCCTCCTCTCTTCCTGCCTGAGTCTGGATCTAGCCTTAAAAGCACCAGGAATCTTGGATCTTTTTCACAATGTCTCAGGTGATATCTGGGATAGAGGTCATTATGGCCATAGATGACAGTTCTTTACTGGAAATGTAGAAGTATTCTTTAGCTAGAAGAGGACTAGAGATGTTCTTTACCTTAGAAGAGAAAGTGCATACTGTTCCATATTCATGTCTAATACGGCCCAAATTTTCTGAAGGGTATCCGAAACGCTGGCATTTTCTTTTGTGTCTAAATAATAATAGTAATAATAATAATAATAAAATCCATAAGATGTCTGAACAATGATCTTGAACACAGTGTTCAGTTTGCAGATAAAGAATTTGCAATCCCCTGTAGGAGGCATGTAGGTCCTTGTGCTCACAGATAAGTGCTAGAGAAAGCAGGAATGTTAAACACACAGGGTTGTCTCTTCAAAGAAAAAGGTGATAACCTGCTTTCCAGCCTGAAGGTTGTGAATGGATGTGGTGAATAGTCTAGTAACCTCTGAGCTATCTGTATGGCCAGGTCACATCAGCTATCCCAGATCCTATCATGAGTTTGTTTATCTTGAGCCTGTCTTCTTTAGTTAATCTACAGAAACTATTTGTATGGACAATGTCACTTTGTAAGAGTTTTGATGTAGTCATGTCTTAAGTTTTGTTGTGCACTTGGGCCTGAGTTAATTGTTACTAGGAAACACCCAAATTGTGCTGTGCTCAATGCCTAAAATAAACTACCAGGGGTCGGACTCTTGAAGTTTGAACTGACACCAGTGTCTGAGTCCTACTGAACTGGACTTCCTTCTTGCCTCTTGTGGATCAATACTCTGATGGCCATGCTGCTTGCAGAGACCTCCACAATCCACAAGTAAGATGACTCCAGGCTCTCAAGTTTTAAGCAGCAAAAGATTATTTAAATCATAAAGGTATAAATGACTACATGAGAGCACTATTCAGCACTATTCACAGTATTCAGCTGTTTCCTCTCATCTTTAGCCTCAAAACATGGGTTCTTGCATGTTTAAGAGACTCATGAAATAGTTTGCTTAAGGACATCTTAAGCAAAACTCCTGTGGAAAACCTTAGCTTACAAAAAAGCAATTACCTAATTATTGTAAGGAATACACCTGGATGGATGTCAGAAACCTCAGTCTATGGCACTGCCCACAAATGGTTTCATAGTTGATGGGTGGGCAGATGAAATGCCATCATGAGTAATGATCTCAGAGTCAACATGTCAGAAATATGCACTCCCAGGCCTTCCTTATTGTCCTGAATGCCTTTCCTGCTCTTCTGGATCTGAAATGGGAGCCATAGCATCTTTGCTTATCTGTTTCGCACCTGATGTAATGGGGCTGAGGCTTCATTTGGCCAGCTTCTCTGAGACTGTCACCATCATGGGTGTGTCCCCCTGAGATTCATTCAATGAATATGAGTAGAGTGAAAGAACTACATTATGAAACTGCTTACATTTTTCATAGTTCTCACAATGGAAAAAAGTTACAATATAAATATAATAGTGACTACTTACAGAGAGAATCAAAATCATAATATGATTAGAATAGTTGCTACTCATAGAATCACAACATTTTACCATATAGTGAGTTTTATGAATGTGTTTGTTTTCTAATGAAGAAAAACATTAAAATCAAACATTTATAATTTATTTCTATCTCCAACTTGTTCTTTCTCCTTTCCCTTCCTTCCCTCTTTCCCTCTTTCCCTCCCTCCCTCCTTCCCTCCCTTCCTTCTTTCTTGATATGGGGTCTCAGGTCAGCCTCACACCAACAGTAGCAATCCTCTACCCTTCTGAGTGTCAGAACTATACTAGTGAAGCATCATGCCTATATTTGTAATATTTTCTATCACAAACTATTTACTATATGTTTTTAAAAACTTTTGGGTAGCCAGGTGTTGGTGGCACAAGCCTTTAATCCCAGCACTTGGGAGACAGAGGCAGGCAGATCTCTGTGAGTTTGAGGCCAGCCAGGACTACAAGTGCTAGTTCCAGGACAGCCTCCAAAACAATACAGAGAAACCCTGTCTCACAAAACCAAAAAAGGAAGGAGGAAGGAAGAAGGAAGGAAGGAAGGAAGGAAGGAAGGAAGGAAGGAAGGAAAGGAAGGAAGGAAGGAAGGAAGGAAGGAAGGAAGGAAGGAATACCCTTTCAATATTTAGACTTTTCATTCCCTAGACAAAAATTTCAGTATTGTCACTAAAATGTTTTCCATAGAGATATTTTTATAACAAAATGTCTGAATAAACTAAAATGTTCTCTCCTAGACAAACCTTTCCTCTCAAAAGGATATCACATGATGAAAATGATGATTGAATACACCTTTTGAATTTTCATTTGAAATAGGCATTTCTCCCCCATAATTCATTTGATACACCTGAAAACATTTCACTTCACAAATGTTAAAGCATATAGAAACATCTTTGCCTCTAAATTAACATCAGCCTCATTATGCATAGAAGCACTTCTGTGGCATTCAGTCTGAAAATGTACAATAATCTCCTACTTGACTGACATTACAAACTGATACGACCAAACTGGGGATGATTGAAAAGAACTCACAACAGATTCGGAAATTAAGCTGATCATTTTTCTCAATGATTCATAGAATGTGCATTCTATTTCAATGTGTAGTGTGTGTTATCAGTGCATGTGTGCATCTGCATGGACACACGAATGTTCAATGGACACATGCAAGTGTGCTCATACACTTGGATGCCAGATGTTGAGGTCAGGTGTCTTTCTTAGTTGCAGGGTCTCTTGCAGAAACCCGAGTTCCCTGATGTGGTTCATCTGGCTGGACAGCTGGCCACAGGGATGCCCTCTGTCTGCCTCCCAAGGGCTGTGCCTATTGTGTCACCACACCTGGGAAGCTTTTCTGCAGAATCTGGGATCTGAATTCCAGCCCTCATGCTTGTGTAGAAAGCACTTTTCTACCTCACTGTCCCAGCCCTGACATTTATTCTTTCAGTAAATATTCATTGTACTCACTGACTCTCATTTTGAGAATGAGAAGATGAACTCCAACCATCTCCTTGCCTCTGGGGATTTCTGTACTTTTTAAATTTCTTCTGTAAAGTAGGGTGATTCTAACATACCTTCATGCACACAATGAGACACCCATTCCCATACATGCCGGACCATTTCAAGGATCTCAACACCATACCTGGCATTCTGGCTTTCATGAGCATCCTGACATAGGTCCCTTTCCACATGGATTGAATTTTCACTGCAGCAGCTATTTCCTCGGGAGAATACTCCTTCTCATTTATTGGCATAGTGTACTTAAGGTCTACCCATTCCGCTGGCAAGAAAAAGACAAACACTGGGTTGGAATTTATATTTAATCATTTCCCAAAACTTTAATGCCTGCAACTATGGAAGCCTTCAGACATAGAAAATTCCACAAAGATGGATTGAACATCTTATTTCACATTGTCCACTGAGCTTAGGTAAATGTCTGGAGGAAAGAACATGCATGAGGCTGTGATATTTCAATGACCTGCCTTAGATTCTCATCAGAAAATATCCAGAAGCTTCCCTCAGAACTGAAAGAAAATAGAATAGTGAGAATAAAATGTGGTAAGAGGGAGGAAGGAAGGCAACTGATTTGGGGCATCTCCCAAAAGTTCCTTAATAAATACCAGGTAGGTCAATGGTGAATATACAAAATTTTGGGTTCCCCTGGAAGTATATATGATAAGGATTAGGAAGTCTTCCCTGCAGACCTTGGGAGCCCTTGGAACATCCTAGAGAAGGCTTGACCTCCATGGCTGTCTGGCAGATTTGTTGTCTCTGCTACCCAACAGCTGAACATAACCTTTTTGAATTATCACCACTGCACTCTCAGATACTTAAAATGAATCAGTACCTAAAGAGGCATCCTCTGCAAAGGAATCCAGTAAGTCTGTGTCTAAAAGCATAGCCCGAAATGCAAATTTGAAGTTTAAAGGAGGCTTGGCTACTTGAGATTTTTTCAATAAACGCCACAATGATATGTGGAAAACCTGAAAAAGATGAAATATTCACACACACACACACACACACACACACACACACACACACACACACACACACACAAAATTAGCAATAATGGCACAATCTAGGTTGGACAATGTATGGAGCTGAGCTGTTCTTCACTGTTGAGAGCATATATGCAAAAGTTGCATCTGTTTGAATGTGTGACATTTGCCACTGCCCATTCAGTTGATTGGCTGGGATACATACTGTTATTCTACCTTGATGCTCATACAACAATAAAATGGTTCCTTTCTCCTCTGCTTGGCAAGGTGCTCTTCTAGGTTGGGGGCAGTATTAGTTTATACTTTGCCAACAACATCCAACATCAGTTTACATGGGAATAACAATAAAATACACTTTTAGTGTAAAGAAATTTTTACTTGTGCTTATATTAAGCATGATGTATACTATTAGTTAACGCTAAATTACAGTTTAATTGAATGACCTATATTTTTCATTCTGGCAATGAAACCTCTCCCTTAAAGGTCATGTGATAAGGTCTGAGACATTCTCTGGTGTCAAAATTGGATGCTATTGGCATATGCAGTGAAAACAAGTCATCTGTAACACACTCCACAGTGCATGAGGCATTCTCATAACAAAAATAATTTAGCTAATGTCAATAGCATGGACGTTAAAAAGAATAGAACAAAACAACAACAGGAAAAAACAAAACAAAGCAATATCACACACTTGCCTTGCAGCTGGGGTGGACCAGTACCTCTCACTTTTCTTCCTCAAGAGACAAACAGAAGTACCCTGACCTCCCCTCCCCAGGCTATCTAGGATGCCAGAATGCTACTCAGCCCCTGCAGAAACTTCTCTTATAAGAGTGAGGAGGCTAATGTTCTGAGGTCAACCTGAACTATTGAAAAACCACTGCTGGCTCAGTGCCAGCATTTCTTCTCCTTTATGGAGACATCCTTCACAGCTTAGCAGGAGCCTCTGCATGAGCAGGTCTCAGTAGCCCATAGCTGCAATTATCATATTCTTTAACTAATTTCATTGTTTCTCATCTTATAGATTCCTCTCTGTTCCCTGCAATCACTTTCCAAAGAAACAGTCCCCATGCAAACCACTTCTCCAGCTAGACCCAGCGTTTGGGGTTCATCTCATGCATCTTTCCTGCTGTGAGCCTCGGACCAGAAGTGCTTACCCGGAAGTGTTGAGCAGTGAGTTCTTTGTTGTAGAGGGGGATAGGGTAGTGAGCTGCTTGTAGATCCCTCATAGCTGCAGACAATTTACCTTTGTCTTTGAAACTAGTAATCACATTTCCAATAGCTTTCATAATTGTTAGAGACTGTTCTGTAAATCGGTAGCTCTCCTGTAAAGACAGAGCGCACATGCAACAGCCATCCGCATGTCTGGTTAAGAGCAACCAAGTTCACAAATGTTCAACTTCCTGGGGAGAAAATCCTGAGATATATGACTGATTCAAGGCTATTTCATTTGTAGAGGATTTGACTGGACTGAGCATTTTACTCGATGCTATGGTCTGTGACACATGAAACAAGGGCTGGAAGTCCTAGGAAAAGGACTGCATCAGAAGAGCACTAGCCCTGTGGTGCAGTCAGGGAAAACTCCATAGTTTTAATGTCTAGAGTCAGTTCTAAAGGGTGTCTAAGATGTTAGACTGATGAAGACTGGGATTTTGAGTACTGAAGGGCAGAGAAGATTCTAGGGAAAGGGTCTTGCAAGATTTAAACAAACAAACAAACAAACAAACAAACAAGTGAGCAAAAAACAAAAACAAAACAAAAAAAAAAAAAAAACAAACCACCAGATGGTGGACTAGCTTCGGCTGCTGGTTCCCTCCAGCTACCCATTCTGAGAAACAGTAAGGACTCCAGACTGACAGAGATTCAAGGAATCAACCCAATATGAGATGTTCTAGGACTGTCTTGGACGGTGTTTATTGGGTGGTGCTGGAATTGCCTGGCACAGAACATGCCTGCATAGAAAAAGTCAGGAAAACTGAGCCATCTTTATTGTTTCTCTAGGGGTGCCATAGTGCAATCATTGTTCCATAGATGCTCACAGGACTGAGACTAGGCTACCTTGGAGAATCCCATGTTGGCACCATCTGGAGTTTTTAGCTTGTTTTCTTGGGGTTTTTTTTTGTTGTTGTTGTTGTTTGTTTGTTTCATCTTGATTATTTAGCGAGTTATTTGCTGTGGGATAATCATTTTGTACACTGTGCTTTTGCCAAGGTGCCTTCCAATTGGTTTAATAAAGATCTGAATGGCCAATAGTTAGGCTGGAAGTAGTTAGGCAGGACTTATGGGGAGAGAAATTTGGGGGCGGGGGCGAATCAACACCAGCAGAGACATGTAATGTAGGGGGCTGAACATATAGAATGAAGGAGAGGTTAAAAACCCATGTGGCAGAACACAGATTAATAGAAATAGGTTAGTGTAAGTTATAAGAGCTGGTGGAACAAGTCTAAGCTAAGGTCAGGCTTTCATAAATTTTAACAAGTCTCTGTGTCATTATTTGGGGCTGGCAGGCCCATCGAGAACGTGCTACTACAGTTACTAGAGATGAGGAAGTATCAGTAGTCATATAGCAGAAAATACAAATTCTAACCTCCCCTAGGCACAAACATAGATGGAGGACATGGTAAACAAGAAAGGGTTTGAGTGGATTTGCTGCATGCATTTTCTCTTCAAAGCAGAGAAAGGAGCAAGAGAAACAGAGGAAAGACCAAGAAGAGAGAGGGAAGAGGTGATGGACGTTTCCAGGAAGTCACAATGAATACTCTGAATCCTGGGGATACACTCAGAGTAAGGAAAGGATGAAAGGGGGAGAACTGCTCAAACTAAATGGCATTCCAAAGGATGGCACTGGTGCTTCATCTCTCCAAAGGCCGAATGCATCTCCCTGAGAAGGTGACAGATATGAAAGATGAAACAGAGCAGCAGTGGGTCTAGTTATGGAGAAGAATTAATTTTGCTTGTTTTCCTACAGACTTTAAATTGTTAAGTATGCAGATTACATTTGAACATTTCTTGAAGAATTATATGGATAATTTAATAGGTTAAAAAGGGAGGGTGAAAGCTAAATACATTTCAAAAATCAAAAGAAGATTGAGTTTAAACTTTTGAAACCAGAGATAAGGTAGAAGGTTTGCTACGATATTTACCGGCTCAAAGTTGGGCAGTACAACATCTTCGTCCCCAATGACAAATGTCACCATGCTACAGACATGTATGGCGTGTCCCACTGGGGAATATGCACTGAAGAGTAGCATGTGCCTCCTAGAGAGAATGAACACCATATGAAGACCATGCTCTTCCTATGCTGAATGTATTTCACCTCTGATAGCTGTTAGATCAGAGTTTGGAGTCAAAAGTTAGGGAAGATATATATATATATATATATATATATATATATATATATATGTATATAATATATATATATATACCTTTGGATTTCCACTCTCACCCTCAGATATCATGAAATCTGTGTATTGCTGGTTGCAGAAAACATAAATAATTAGACAAAAATGACAAACTTTCACACACTGAAGATGCCTCCCACATACTGTGACTATATAGAGTGTTGCAGATTCACAAACACATCATTCCATATATGTTCATTCTCTCCTTCCCATCTACTGTCTGTATCACTGAAGACAGAGACAATCACTTTCCTCAATTACTGGCCATTTAGACTCTTAAGAGGATGCTTGAAACACACCTGTGGCTTAGGGTGTGTGTGGGGAGGTGCAACTTCAAGACTCTCCTTTTAAAACCCTTGTCCTGGGTGTGTCAATAGTTGTATCAGTGGTTCTCAGCCTGTGCGTTATGACCCCTTTGAGGGTGGAACTACCTTTCCACAGGGGTTGCCTATGAAACACTGATATTTGTATTATGATTTGTAACAGTAACAAAATTACAGTTATGAAGTAGCAATGAAATAATTTTATGGCTGGGGGCCACCACAACATGAGAAACTGTATTAAAGTGTCATACCATTAGGAAGGTTGAGAACCACTGCATTAGATAATCTCACAGAATTATTTTGATTTCTAGAGAACCCCTCCCTACAGAGTCTAGATTGAGAAATTATGCTTTTTTAAATTTTATTATTTTCTAGCTCTTCTAGGTGCACAATACACATTGTTTTAGCATTTACTTTTGCTGCTTGGAGATTGCTTTCTGCACAGTCTGTAACTCTTGACTGATCACACACAATTATGATTGAACTTAAAGGGAAAAAAATCTAGTAAGAATATTTTCCATTTGAAATTCAAGACAGTCACCCTAATTTTATGTACTAAAATCAAGAAAACACTTCCATTATATGTAATTTCCTTTGGAAAGAAAGTGTGATGTGTTTGCCTAGCCTTACCATAATTAAGCTTTATCATAATTAAAATCGTGTCTAACAAAAACACACCACAGGTGAAATTCCAGGTTAGTAGGAAGACATTCTCTTGTATAATCTAAATGGAATCAAACGAAATTCTTGCTAAAGACCAGTAAGATTTATGAGAACACAAGAGGTGTTGTTGATGGATTCATTTTAGAAACCTCTGTGTTTAAGCAGGTTTAAGCCATGTTTTTTTTTACATGTTCAGCCCCAGAACTCCCAACAATGAGCCCTCTTCGAATGGCATCCTGTTGGTAAGATTCTCTCTCTCTAGAATCCCAATGATGGACAGGTGCCTTGTTGAATCACTTCAGAAAGAATAATGTAGAACTCCAATTGCTTATTTATTAGTCAACAGTATAAAAGACATAAACATGGGAAAAAGAAGCCAGACCTACCCGACAGGCAGGCGCACCATGGCAGCCTTCGTAGCATAGGTGTGGATCCTCAAAATTGCACTGAGAGGCTTCAGGGACTTCCAGGTGATGGCTTCAGCTGTCAGGAGTCCAGGCTCCACATGAGGACTGTCTTTTGTTAAGGCTTTGGATAAAGGAGATGTGTTGAAATGTGATTGTGGAAGGATCGCCATCCTCCACTTGCATTGCTTTCTGTTCAGTAACAGCATAAATAATCATGAAGGTGAATCAGGTACTGATGATATTCTAAAAGCAACCCTGAAATGCCAGAAGCTAAATACATAAGCATGGGACATAGCACCTAGCTTGGCTATTGTGCTGCCTTCCTGTCCAGTTTGCTCTTTGTCATTGTCTCCTCAGACAGAAAACCTAGGAAGAGAAAACTTAGGGAAGCGACACGTGCAAATGTTTCTTCATAGTTGGCTACTATTTTATTATCATCTCTATTTGCGTAATTAGAATGTCTCTCAAGATGCAACTTTAATGGGAAAAATTGTATAATATCTGTAATAAGAAGAGATTGCCAAGGTGGTATTAATATTAAAATATTCTCTTGTCTATCTAAATGTTTGTCTTTCAAATTCCAGAAGTCTTTGAATTATATAGAAGTTTCAAGGAATAAAAATTTTATCAAGTAAGCTTTAAATGATTTAAATGAGCAACAATAATTATTTTTCATCAATGACTGAGAACACAATGAATTTTGCCTTCAAAAAAAAAAACTCTCAGGATGAATTTGCAATGACAGTATCCTCACGCCTGTACAATTCCCATGTTCTAGAACACAAGGACTTCAGAGTTGTTAGCTAGGAAGATGTATTAAACTGAGATCACTAAATTTTGGAAAGTTTACTAAATGAATATTTATTTGGCACCCTTTATGTAATATTTGCTATTCAAGCAATTGGGTTTCAAGCTGAAGTGTAAAAGCCTTCACCTTTAATATGGTCGGAATATTTAATTCTTGAGAAGTTGAGACATGGTTAACTTGAGTTACAGATAAGCTTTAACAAAATAGGCCAAGGAGCCCAAGAATGGTCACTTGTATGTGTCAGTTGGCCTGTACAAGCAGGGAAGTCCACCCACTTAAAGAAGAGGCAAGGCATGTGGGGCCTCAGGGAGTTTGTGTGGAGAAATGAGACCTACCATTTCTCACTGAAATCAGCAGCATGGCTTCAAACTGAAAATGAATGCAAGTAAGAGTAGATGTGAAAGACCTGAAGAAGGGAAACTTCAAAGTTTCAAGTAGTCTTTTGTGAGAACAGTAGGAGAAGGAGCACGAACTGCCTGGAGAGGAGGGCCTTGCTGAGTTCTGTTCCTCAGCTTTGAGTGGGCTGGCAGGAAGGATATCCTTTTCCCAGTCATATTCAGATGCTCTCTGGAAGCCAAAGATTCGGCAGAGTTGAGTTTAATACTGAGATGCTTATCAAGGAAGGGCAATGGAAAGAGGTAAGGGCAAGTGTGTTTATTAGCTAGCATGTTCAACATGTGGTCCACGGACCACAGGTAGCTTTATGTAGCTAAATATAGCTATGCCTGCAGCCCAGCACAAAATCATCAACTTTCTTAAAACATTATGAGATTTTGTTTTTTGTTAAGTGGATTGCATCCCTCCCTAGATTGGACTTTGGATATGTCACTATGTCAAAAGTCTGGGCATGTCTGGTAGGGCACACAAAAGGATACAATTGCAGTGATTTTCCAGAGAACTTATACTGGAGTAGGAGGAAAGCGATCATGAAAAGAGTGGTGGACATATAAAGACAGGTATAGCATAGATGGATGGAGGGCTTGTTAGAGTCAGGAATTATAAGGCTTGGAATCTGGAGAGAGCAAACTCTGGAGAGAGATTTAATGAGACTTTATTTAATTAATTTAAATTAGCCTGAGACCAGCTTTAACACAATCTATGTGCAGCACTTCTACAGACTTAGTTATTTCCCATAAGTCTCTAACACATAAATATCTCTCTGACTGAACAGCACCACACTGGGGACAAGCCTCCTGTACATAACTTAAAGGGAAAGGAGACCAAAATTCACAGAAGAACCCAAAATGGGCTCAAGGAAAAGATTATTTCTGATCATTGTCAGATCGAGTGACAAAGAAAATAAGAATGATGACAGGTAGAGTTGAAAAGAAAAGCAACAGGGAACATGTCAAAGACATGAACAAGAGCCTGTGTCCAAGAAAGAATAAGTGGCAAGAGTCAGCACATTCCCCAGTGTTGGAGGAGCAAGGGCAACAGAAGTGGTGGCAGGAGCAGGCCTCTGTAATTCTTGACAAGAGATAGTTTCATCACCTATGGACTGAAAACCTTGTTGTTACATGTTCCCTAACCCACCTGTGCTCTGGACACCCAGACTACCACACTTTCAGAACCCTCTTACCTCCAGATTCCCCCCAGCGCACCAAAGCAGAAAAGCAAACCAGTAGTTCAATAGGCTTCAGGCTGTCCACAAACAGATAGTAGGGCACACGTTCTTCTGAGAACTGCGAGGAATCAGAGCAGCATCGAGCTTATCAGTCCATTCAGCCTGTCCATCACAGTGAAGTTCACACATAGTGAGAAACTTACTGCATTCTATGGACCACAGTCAACACATTACATGTCTAATAAAAGGAAGTAAATCCATGCAATAATCCATGGCAGCTGGGGCTGGGACCTTGGAAGAGTCTGGCTGCTGAATTAGGAAACTCTTCTCCATGAACAAAAATAAGGGAACTGACAATTCCAGGAATAACATGATGAGAAAGAGAGCAGGCTGAGGGCAGAAAATCAGCTACAGACAGGCAAGAAAGCACAGATTGAGCATGGTAGCAAATGAAGTTTCCTAATAGGGATTCATTTAGGCATTTTCCAGTGTTACATGGGGGAAATCAACAACAAAAACCTTTTCTTTCATTCTTCTCACAAGGTCTTCAGAAATATAACCATGGTTTGATGGTGTCCAGAGTGAGGTATTTTCTTAGAGATATAGTGAAGTGATTGTTCAGGTGAGAGTTCTTTAGAAAGTCAGTCATATATGACTACATGGTTAGGACTTCCGTGAATCTATAGGGAACTATGAGTAGTCCTAATTCTGTCATATACAGCTACATAGTTAAGACTTCCATCTATAGGGATCTATGGGTAGTTTTAATTCCCAAGAAAATGCAAAGCAGTATGAATGGGTTGCCAAAGGCCCCATTTTGTAGGTAGCAAAGTCAGGGTTGAAAAGCAAGCCTGACTCTATCACTGTACTCATGACTATTGCCTTCTTATTGCTTCTCAACTCCACAGCTCTTTAACATGGTAAACAAAGCTAGTTTTCATTATGTTTTGGAAGTGTGTCACAGACATACTACTTTACCACAATAGTTAAAAAACAGTTAGGATAAGAATGATGAATCTCTAGTCACACTGTAAGAAAAGAAAACCTTGTTATTCATAAACTATAAAATAATTGCTAAAAATGTCTGGCATGACATGAGATCAAAATCACTTCCTCCTCCAATATCTTCTATTAGTTACCATCTAACAATTTATTTCATGTTTCCTAGTGATATTGACAGTTGTTTCAAATACTCACTATTTGCATGTGAAGGGCTTTGGATCTTCCATCCCAACATGTGTCTATTAGGAGTCCCTACAAGGGGCTCATTTTTAAGGTTTAGCAGTTGGGGCATTGGCAGTCCCCAAAGACATTTATGAATGACTTTCAAAGGTCTCTTTCCCATCCTCACACTGAGCATCAAGAGAATATCTAAGAGGTGTGCTGTAGCCGCTGGCTCTTTGCTAAAACCACCAGGACCAATGACTAACACAGGAAAGCCTGGCCTCAGACCACAACCAACCTGTCCTCTTAGGTTCAATGGGAAGCTATAAGCTCCAATGTCTAAGAAAACATTTTTTCACAACCATGTATGTTATAAGCATTCAGAGGAATGAAAGAGTTATATAGGCCTGCCACTTTATTTTACTAAATGGACAATTTTTAAAGGAAAAAATAATTATTTACTATCACTTCATAAAAACATCACAACAAAGAAAAGTTGACCATGCCACTACTTATCGACACATATTAAAAAAAGATTGATGGGTGTCAAAAAGTGTTAACTGTATATAGTGACAGCCAACATCTATCATCATTTACTGAAAGGTCCTCTTCTAAGTGTCTTACATACATTATCTCAATTATATCCCAACCTGTGGAGGACTACTCTTGGAAGCAAACTAGTCAAGCATTGCTTATGGTCTGGACAAAGAGTAATTTAAAAAACCATGAAAAATGATATATCAAATATAATTGTGTAAGATATTTAGAAATGCTTGAAACATTTAAAAGTACATTTTAGTGAGGTCATTCTGCATAAATCTTATGCATAAAAAGAAAACTAAATGCTCTTACCTTGAATTCTGATTTTTGAAAATTAAGACAATAAGAACTTGGCTTATGGAAAATACATATGTGGCTGAAAAAGAGAACATTACTAACAGGTTATTGCCATTAAATACAAAGTTAGTATTACATGTTTAGCTTCTTAGACTTAAATATTATAGGCAGAAAACTTCTAGAAGAGACTGCTGCACTTGTTGTTCTAAAGAGACAAAATGATCTCAGTGGGTAAAATTCATCTTAAGTATTTGAGAAGGTACTGAGACTGACTAGTGTGGGGTTTGGTTGATAATGTACTATATGGATAGATATTTAATACATCCATTATTCCCTTCAGGAAGCAGATGGGAGCTGGTGCAGAGTCACAGCCAGACAATATATGAAGAGAGAGTCTAACTTGGAAATCTCTATCAGGTCCCTTCCCTCAGAGATACAGGAATTCCAAAGAAGAAGGGGAAGGAAGATTGTAGGAGCCAGAGGAGGAGATGGAGAACACCTGGAGAACATGACCTACCAAATCACATGAGTTCACAGAGACTGAAGGGGCAAGCATGGGGCTTGCATGTGTCTTCACCAGGTCCTTTCCTTGGCATGTATGTTATGGCTGTTAGCTTGGTGTTTTTGTGGGGCTCCTATCAGGGGGTAATGGTGTATCTCTGCCTCTTTTGCCTGTTCTTAAAACTCTTTTCCTCTTATTGGATTGCCTTCTCTAGCCTTGATATGAGGGTTTTTGCCTTGCATTGTCTTAATGTATATTGTTTTGTTCTTTTTGGGAGTTGTCTCTTGGAGGCCTGCTATTTCTAAGGAGGAAACAGAGAGAGAGAGTTTCCTTGGCATGTATGTTATGGCTGTTAGCTTGGTGTTTTTGTGGGGCTCCTATCAGGGGGTAATGGTGTATCTCTGCCTCTTTTGCCTGTTCTTAAAACTCTTTTCCTCTTATTGGATTGCCTTCTCTAGCCTTGATATGAGGGTTTTTGCCTTGCATTGTCTTAATGTATATTGTTTTGTTCTTTTTGGGAGTTGTCTCTTGGAGGCCTGCTATTTCTAAGGAGGAAACAGAGAAAGAGAGAGAGAGAAAGAGAGAGAGAGAGAGAGAGAGAGAGAGAGAGAGAGAGAGAGAGAGCAAGGACCTGGGAGAAAGGGGAAGTGTGGGGGAGTGGGGATGAATGGAGAGAAGGGAAACTATGGTCAGGATGTAGTATATGAGAGAAAAATCTATTTTCAATAAAAAAGAAAAATTGTATTTGATATTATGCTAGCTCCAAGCTGATATTTACTTTCCTCTTTAGAATGATAGTTAAGAATCAATGAATCATATGACCAATATATAAATACACAAAAGCAGACCCTGCTATGAGCCTGTAGGATACTATTTATTTATTTAGGCGCTCTCTATTTATTTAGGAGAATCTAGCCAGCTGGATGGCATTTGAATACTTACTGAAAGCACACACAAAAGTCTTCAAAATCTAACCATATTTCTTTGGAAGCACCCTCATTTATTGTTGCAAAATCCTCCTGTGATTTGTCCTGTGTTGCTGTGGTAAGGCTGATCAAATCCCTTTCTAAACCAATAGCCTCAGGTGGATGGGTATCACCCAGTGAAAACTCTGTCTGTTCATCTGGGGAAGGGAGAGTACAAATACGTCAAGCATATCTTACCCTGTTAAATGACAGGCTTTTAAAGTATGGAAAAATGAATGATAGGGGATGTTTCAAATTCAAGTTCTATTTATGGGAAATCAGTGACATAATCTCTTACATGTAGGCCTAAGGTTTATGAAGGTATAGTACACACACTTAGAATTTTATAATCAGGAAACTTGAAATCACTTTGGTTAAGTTTGGGAACGCGTTCTTTATAAATTTCCAGGTTATGAAAGATATTAATTAGATCATATGCTTAAAATCTGCTACTGAGATATTCCTGTAAGGGACAGTTCTGGGACTGGAGAGATGCCTTAGCTGTTAAGAGTACTGGTGGCTTTTCCAGAAGTCCTGAGTTCAATCCCCAGCAGCCATATGGTGGCTCACCACAATCTATAATCAAATCGGATGCCCTCTTCTGTCTGATGCCCTCTTCTGTCATGCAGGTATGCAGACAAATACTTTAAAATGCATAAATAAACAAATCTTAAGGAAAAGTTTAGCCAGGCAGTGGTGGCCCACCCCTTTAATCCCAGGCAGAGGCAGGCAGATCTCATAAGTTCAAGGCCAGCCTGGTCTACAGAAAGAGTTCTAGGACAACCAAGGGTACACAGAGAAACCATGTTTTGAAAAAAAGGATGGAAAATTTTTAAAAAGAAAAAAAGGATGGGGAGGAAATGGGACAGTCCAGAGTGAAGAAGGCAAAGTGAAAACTGTTGTCCCTGATGTGTTCAGCCAGCCCTTTAATTACTCCACTCAGTGACTGTATAACCACAGTTTATATTTGTCAAGTACTGTCAAAAAACTCACGTGGAATCTTAAACCAACATCTCTTATACATTTATGCGACATTTCTTTTGGACTTGAGTCTTGGCTAACTCTTTAGTTAGTAACAGGAATTGGCAATGATTTCTGTATTTTGAACACAGCATGCAGACATTAAAAGATACCTGACATCTGTTTCTATTTTAGTTTGAATTTAACCTGTGACACTGTCACATGTTTCTAGTCTGGAGTGGATTAGAGTTAGTAAAACATAGGAGAGGCTCATGTGGAGAAGGGAGAACTAAGTCTGTTTAGAAGCAAGAGTTTGTGTGCATTGTTATCTATGGGAGAGGAAAAACATGAAGGGAAGACTAATTTACCTTTTCCAGTTATAGTTTGCGATAAAACATTACCCTGCAAAGTGAAAATGAACAATTATAAGTATATACATAATTGCCCAAATTAGGAACGTGTGCAACTGTTTTATGGTGTACGGGAAACATGAAGCAGGAGGGACATATGGGGACTTTTACAGCAGAAGGGTATTCCACTTCCTAAGTTGTCACAGACGCACAAGGTGGGGGGATTAGTGGAATTCTTTTGTCTGCTAAGAATTGGAGTATTCACACCTCACAGACACAAGAGAGTTCATAATTTACAATAAATCTTGCCCAATTTAGGACTGAGCCAGTACCTGCGACTGGTTTCCTGTTACCGTGCTCATTTCGCCTTGGCTGGTGCTTGCACTTAGCTCATTTTCCACAAGTTGAGGAAGGCTGGAACCCAGAGGGGTTCCTTTCTTAACAACAGATTGTACAAAATGCCTAGTGGAGAGAAAGCCACAAAACTGCTGTTACTCTCACTTCTGATACACAGTGACTAGTGGATATATTCAGTTTTGTCAACAAGAAAACGTTCTGATTCTGCTCATTTTATTCTTATCTTTTTACAGGGAAGTCTTTAAAAAGCTCTTAACATTGAACCTCTGAATAATGGTTTATACTGCTTTCTAGACTACCGTCAGTCGATGTATTGCTGTAAATGTTTTCTAGGAACACTGTTTTAAAAATGTGAATTGTGGATAATTAAAAGACAGGATTTCATTACAACATTGGTGAAATTAGAGAGTTGTGTGGATGAAACATCTTGGTGTGGGAAATTTAATTCTGAACTGTTACATTTTAAGCTTTTAAGTGTGACTTTCTTATTCTCCACCCAAGTCGCTTCCTCAAGAACCCACTGACATGGTCCAAAACACCACCATTGTAGCACAAATTTCATTAGCATATGAGATGTCTATCATAGTATTTGTGTTTGATGCAACTGTTTCAAAGACAAAATCAAATTCTGCACATATAGCAGGGCATGGTGGTACACGCTTTTAATCCCAGCATTCAAGAAGAGGAGGCAGATGGGTCTCTGTGAGTTCTCAGCCAGCCTGGCTTACATATCAAGTTCTAGGTCAGTGTCACATAGTGAGACCCTGTCTCAAAAGCAAAAGAAAATAGTTTTTCCTCATGTAGACTTCATGAACTAGGATTCCACCATATTTAGTTAGATTGAATTCACCTACTTCATGCAACTTCCACTAGAGGGTAGTAGGAACATATTTATGAGGCTGCAAATGTCTCATAGAAAGCCATGAGCCAAGAATGAACAAACACGCTGTTATAGCAGTGGAATTTCAATGAAAGGAAATCACGACAGTAGTCATTCCCCTGGGGATTGCTCTTATGCTGACACGAGAAATCTGGTTATACAACAGAACAGGTCTAGGACATGTCTTCCACAGAGAATGCAATGGCATTCACAAGCCTTTGCCTTTGCTACAGAGCTTGGATATGTGAATAAATTCATAACATATTACAGTGGGTAATAGACTAGTGGAAGCCAATCAAGCAGTGGTTGCCTGTTTCTGGGTTTTAGAACTTTATCTACCTTAATCAAATAGTAAAGCTAAAAGAAGTTACAGAAAATCAGAGATGGGAATAACTTGGGGAACTCAGGTTATGAAATCAATCCATTTTTGTCCTTATAAACATAGAAATTGTTAAATTCTAAGTATGATAATAGAAGTGGTAGGAAATGTGTTCTGCTGTCAAGTAGCTTCAGTTTTTATAGCCCATATAACCCCTAATTGGTATGCAAATGCAGTCATATGAAAGATCAAAGATCCCAAAGTGTATTTGAATGGCAAATTGAAATCTTAGATGGGATAAACAATCTCCAGTGTCAACTAGTCTGGACTTAGGCATGACTAGGTAACTGGTAAAGTTTCATTTCTGAGTGTGTCTGTGAGGCAACTTTTGAAGGAGATTAACATGGGCATCAGTGGCCTGAGTGGGAAAGTTCTGCCCTCAGTGTAGGCAGGCACTGTCCACTCAGCAGTAGGCCTGGACAACATACAAGAGCTGAGAGAAAATGACTTTACTTTCTAGTACCTGGGCCAGAAGTACATATTCACATTACAATTCAAAACAGGAGCAAAATTACAGTTTTGAAGAAATGAAATAACGTGATGGTTGGTAGTCCCTACAACATGAGGAACTAACTGTTCAAGACTCACAGCATTAGGAAAGGCAAGAACGACTGTCAAGGATTATTCTTTCCTTGCTCATGGTCATCACAATTCCAGGGTCTCTGCCCTTTGAATTCCAGGACATGTACAGTGGCACCCCTCATCCTTCAGCCAAATAGAAGTCACACTGCTGCTTCCGGTACTTCTAAGGCTTGGATTTGATAGCCACGCTAATGGCCTCCCCAGTCCTCTAATGCAAATGGTCTCTCATTAGACTTCACAACCACCATGACCATGTAGCCAGTTCCTCCAGAATGTAGTTACCTGGCTTCTATACCATTGTTCCAGCTAACATCTAATCATTCAAACATTGGTTGTATTTCTCTGAAGAACTTTCAATATAAATATAATTGGAAAAACTATGAAGCATTAATTAAAAAAAGAAGAGAAAAAACAAAAAATAAACAACTCCCACAAACATGACAGAAACACAAGGAAGGGTAAGAGATGTGAAGAATGTGCCTAATATGTTCAAATTAAACAGGTAAGATGGTGTGAGCTAATTTATTAGCTGGCTTTGTTATAAAGTGTGCTGAACAGTAGAGAGTCCACTGAGTTGAGCATTTAAATTGTGACTGCTTTTTTTCTTATCAGTTTCTATTTCTATCATGGATATAGTCCATTGCATATCCCAGGAAAGACTTAACTATATCTGATGGCATATACATCTACCACAGCCTGTGATGAGTAATATTGTCAACTTGACAGGAACTGGAACTACTAAGGATAAAGACCTCTGGGTATTTCTGTGAAGAAGTTTCTAGACTGAGTCAAATTGAGCTGCCATAACTGTGGACAGCATCAGTTCATGTGCTGGGGTCCTAGAGTGAATGGAAAGGAGAAAGAAGTTGAGCACCAGCATCTGTCTGCCTATGCTTCCTGACTGTAGGTAAAATACCCTTGCTCTCTCTCAAATTCATGCCATACATACATATACAGCAGTGTATATGTATGCATAAACATGTGCATCCCCTTTAATAGGCTATGCAAATATGTATATATATTTGGCCTCAATATTCTTCAAACACTCTTCCCATTAAGCGTGATTTTTAACCACATACATCACAGATGTGAAGTTAAGATTCACTGGAGAAACCATCACATACTTACGTTTCTGTTGGAATCGTAAATGGAGTCATTCTATAATTCAAAAATGGACTTGAAATTTCAAGGAACTGCTCGGGCTTCTTCGGCACAGTATCTGAAAAGTTCCCATGGGGAAGTGTGATGTCCACTTTCAGAATCCTTCAGATTCTAATGCAGTGCTGGTTAGAGTACACATTACCCAGGGATTTCAATAGAGTTAAACAGGGATCACAGAGACATTTTAATAAGTGAAACAGTTTACAGATCTTGCCCCTGTTAACTTTCTTTTACAGCTGTGAGTAGAACAGTGCTATCTCAAACGGTGAAGTTAGACAAGTCTTTGCATTTTCTTTAAGTGCTAGGATGACTTTCCATATAAATGTTTTCTTAAAAAAATAAGTGTCCCTCAATTAACCTCCTCCACACGATCACTTGGGACATGCCAAAGAATGTGAGCTACTTCATGAGACTACAGTGGAAGAAGAAGAAGGAAGTGCTGTGCATAGCAAGGAAACAGGTTGAGAGAGGATTGTGGGTATGCATAAGTGTAAAGTTACTCTAGAAGAAAGAAATTCCCAGTGAGAAAGGAGAGCAGCACACATCACCATGGTGAATCCTGAAGTAGAACAGGAAAAGAAACAGAGCTCAGATAGGAAGCAAAGTCCCTCTAATCATTCTGCACTATCCTTCAGAACGGAACACCCTTCCCATTGTTGTTAATTTTTTTACTTAACATATTAAGCTTAATAGAAAGAAGATAGACAAATAGATGATGAGCTCTAGCATAGTCCACTGCTACTATGGGTCCCCTAGCCCAAACAGTATGCATATTTACTTTTAAAATGCATTCTTTGGACATGAGTTTAATGGCTTTGGGTGCAGGGATACTCAGGGTAGTGACTTACCTCAACATGTACCATCCTCCATGGGAGACACTGGCAGGCCCCCAGAGAATTGTAAATTAGAGTGCAAGGCAACATGGCGCATACCTTGAGCTTCATCTGTTATGACTTTTTCCTTTTTTTGGCGAATGAGTTTCCAGGGTGGTAAGGGAGGAGGTTTGGGGGGTGCCACAAGGGGACAAGACCTACTTCTGGTCACCAGCACAGGATGGCTACAGATGTGGGAAAGTCCATATTCCCTAAGTTTCTCTGCAGAATTCGCCTAAGAGATGGAAAAAAAAAGATTTGAAATGACTCTTTCATCACTTCCTGTATCTAAAATCATGTATGTCAGCATAGAAAAAAGGGACACCAGTGTTTCTACCCCTTAATAGAAGTAATGTTAACGTTTATATTTCTTTGAATCTTTAAAGTTTTTTTTGAGAGCATGTTTGTTTATTGAAAAGATAAAATTAGGCCATTCTCAAACTTAGGTTCCAATAAGAATATAAAGTCTGTAGGCAGTGTTTTCTAGGTTAAAGCGGTGAAACCAGTTTTGATTATCTAGAAATTTAAAAAAATAAGACTCACTTACAATTGTTATTTAATATTAAACAAATGTTTTTTAAATGTAGTCAGGTCTTGCTTGTGAGTGGCAAGAGATGGCCTTATCTATGATAGATTGCAACCTCTAACAGTGGGTTTTTCCTCAGGAAGTCCCTCCCTTTACTGGAGACAGTGGAGGCCCTGACAGTGAGGATAGAAGCAGTCCTGGAAGATATGTTGCATAGTCAAATATTCAGTTCTAAAGCTATTTCATTTGGAATAATTCAGACCATTATTTCAACTGTAGTTCCTAAATGCTGCCTGAAGTGTGTTATAGAAGAATGTTATAGAAGACAGACAGACAGAGACAGAAAGTCGAATTGATCCATATTACCACCACAGATTGCTTTAACATTTAAAGTAAAATAACAAAATACCAACTACAGTGAACTCAGTTCCTCCTAAAACTATTTTCTTTCTAATGAGTTCACATGATTGGTTTCAAAACTCATGGTATAGATAATAATTCAAATTCTAGAGAAGATTGATATCCTCATTGTTAGAAGTACCCTAGGAAGAAAGGTTCTTTTTTTTTCTTATAGACTATTATCAATTTACTAAAAAACATTTAGAAATTTCTGTGATTTGTAAAGTAGCTTAAAAACAAACATTTCCCTACACCATCTAGAGAATAAACTTTTCCCTACAACTTTCTTTTTGCTAGGTGTTAGAAGCCACCATGAAATCACATCACTGTTGGAGATAAATCTGCTAGAAACTTGGGGGAGAATTTAAGGGATAAGGTCATTACTGTAAGGGTTACACATTACTAATATTTGAAATGAAGCCACATTCAAAGTAATTTACAAAGGAATAAATTCTAGACATTTTACAAAGGATAATTTGAAACACACATTTCTCTCTCTTCTGCTGCCTCTCTCTCTGTCTCTATCTCTGTGTGTCTCTCTTTCAAAATAACAATGTTTTAGTAAAAATAACTTCTTTTTGGAACTGTAGAATATCATAAAGTATTGTGAAAATATAAAATGCTGGTTGAAGAAAACAAAGCAGGGTATTAATTTCACACCACAGGTCAACAATATTTCAAAGGACTGGCCTTATTTAACATGATAAATTTTAAAATGACAAATTCTTGTATTTTTATTTTCAATCTTGTGTATCAGGTAAGTAATTCCATAAATTCTGGTTAAAATTTGATTGTAAGAAACCTTACCAAAATGTCTCAAAGATCCTTAGACAAGCATCCTCAAGATTGAATAGGTACTTAATTAATAACGTCTGGTGAATAGTCCATGCAAAAAAAACATAAGCTAGAAAATTTGTTTTCCAAGACCCCTATACTTCTCCCCAATTTTATTTCAAATTCTCTAAAAGAAGGCACCAGAGGTGGAAGGTGTGGGAAGTTCATTCATCTAAAGCCCGAACTGTTCAGGGTGCCTGACAGGAGGCTTATGGATCGTATAGAGTAGTTTGTGGTGAGGAGTGTTAGATCACATAACCTAGTTCATTAAGAGGAGGAGGGTGTTGAATCACATAGGGTAGTTGATGATGAGGCAGGGTATTAGATCACATAGTTATTTCATGATGTTTTGTTCTGTTCTTCTGTAGTCTATTGCTTCTTAACTAAATGCAAGTTGTTAACTATTTATGTTGATTTTTAAACTTTGGGGCTGTAACTTCAACGTTATACTCCATTTTACAAAATTTCAATAGGGAAGAAACCATTTTCTATCGATTTATGATTAAAATACTGTATTCACATTCTTGATTCTAGATTGATATTTACAGGGGAACTACATCAACCTCACAGAAGGTCAACCTAAAAGAATCAACAGATGGGACAGGGGACCACGACTCTCAAACAGATGGTGGCAGATGGAGTGGGCCCTTTGTGATCATGTTACAGATAGTAGATTGGTTCCAAAGTCTTCCACATTTTCAGTACTTTACGGCACCCAAAGGGAAGGTTTAAACTGGTATTGTGATACACATGTATTCCCAGAATCCAGGAGCCCGAGGCAAGAAGATCACAAATTCCCGGCCAGCCTGAGCTACATGACCACACTGTGTCTAAGGGAAAAGAAAGTGTTTTGTGGAGAATAGTCTGTCCTTAGTTCTTTAACTTGAGTTGCTTCTGAAATTTCCCTACAATTAACCCAATCTCTGTCAGTTCCCAGAATGCAGTGTCTATGTGGTTGCCTTGCCTCCACACTTTCCAACATAATCTCTCTGCTTTGAACACATATTTTCTTTTTTTACTAGCATAACTTCTTACACCTCAGGTTAGGTTAAACAGTTAGCTTCCTTTGGAAGACCTCCATAGTTGCCCACTAGGGGGAAAGGTGCATTCTTTGTGTCTTGTTGCCCCCACAATGATTTTTTCTCAACATTCATGTAGGTATTCAGTTGTGCCATTACTCTAACAAATACTGTTTATCTAGGTTCTAACATACTCTGTTATAACAGTTTTCTAATTGTTTTTATCTACTTAATTATAGTCTCTGAGCTTTGTGGTGAGGAATTTAGACTATGTTACTCATCTCTATACCTTAAGGGCAAAGCAAATTGCCCATTCCATAGTATATATGTATTATAATACATGAATTAATATCCATTGAGTGTTACAGTTTTAATAAGAAGTTTGAATATCTCTTGGATATGAGGCATGACACACTATAAAATATGGTTGATGTCCTTTAGTGATCCATACATTGAGTCTTTACGATCTAGAGCATCTGAGAAGGTGCCCATGACACAATGAGTGAAAAGGAGACCAACCCTGAAGTCAACAGGAGGTTTGGCTTGAGAGAAGCTTTGGCACACATTGGATTGTGGGGAGCTGCTGATTTCCAGACACTAAGAAAATTTCTCATTCTGCTATTCAACCATGGCTGCTGTTACTTAACTATGGATTACAAAGAGCAAAAACTACATCTGTCCCAAAGCTCATGCTAGCATATTGTGTCCCACCATTTTTATGTTACTACCATTATGTGATAGATTTTGGCTTGTAATAATGGCTTCTGGAATGATGGTATTGGGCTCTCAGGCAAATCTAAAAGATGAATGTGACACATGGAAACAATGGACCTATTTGAATACTTACTTTTCAAGCCACTTCTTGTTAAAATTTTGAAATTTAACTCTGACTTACACAATGGATATTTATGTACAACTGTATATGCACTATCCTTACACTTTAATATAGTGACTTTACAGCATAGAGAACCCCAGGGGTAAGGTACTAGGTGTCTAAGGTTCCCACACAGGGCCAGATGGAACAAGTCCTCAATGTATTACATTAGTCTAAATGAACTGTGTAGTAACTTGATAGATGCTATTATTATGAGAGAAGAGAATTTACTTTTTTTCCCCAAAGAATAAAAAGTTACTAAAATGTTGTGTAATCATTAAATGTATTAATTAAAATGTGACACCATAGGGAAAACTGTTAAATAAAAAGCTGGCTTCCAAATGGAACATAAAATAAGATTCCACACTGGAAAAAAGTATAGAGCTCAATATAGAATATATGCATAGGAAGGAAACCAAAGAACATATATCAACATATACAGGGCCTATGCCTGATTGTTCAATCTTTGCATAATGTAATTGTATTACCTTTGGCTACATTTACTACATGTTCTGTTATTGTTTAAGTTTATTGTTTAAAAGTAAATTCTGCCTTATTATTTGATACAACAAGGTCATGGCTGTGGCTCTCCAGCCTGAGTGAAAATTTATGTATATCATCTCACTTTAAGAACATATGTGTACTTGAGTCACTGAAAAGTGATTATTGATCAGGAATGATCAACAGGAGTTTCACTGAAATGTATAGTTCCTCTGTCTTTTCTTTTGTACATAATATTTAAAAATAAAATGTGATTGTAATTTACCTTTATATAATTAGATAGTACTATGAAAAATTGGATAATTTTGCATGTTCCAGCCCCTTAGTCCAGGAGCACACACTTCCCAACCACCACACATGAGGACACGGTATCTTTGGCTTTGAATTCTTACCATCTTCTCTAATGTAAAGATCTTGTTTTCAAACAAATAGAGTGGTGTAAAGGTGGCATACACAACCATATGAGGGGACTGTATTGCTGAGGAGCCTGAAAAAGAACATATGTGATCCATGAGCATTCTTGTCAACATGAAACTAGACAGTTACCTTCTCACTGTGGCCTCTTTTATGAGAGGTACAGAAGAGAGAGGGCGGGGGCAGGAAGAGACAAAGGAAGGAGAAAGGGAAGGAAATAAGAAAAAGAGAGAGGAGAATATATCTGTTATCTTTCCCTCTTTTTATAATGATTTAATCTTAACTACCACCCTAAAGGTATCTACAAAAACACTTACATTAGAGGTTATAGCTTCAATATATCAATATAGAAGAGAAACAATCTTCTCCATGATGCTCTGCTTATCTGTAAACTGTGTCATCCACATAAACGAATTCCTTCCACCCGGGACAACAGCACCAAAAGCTTTATCAAAGTTCAGCATCAACCCCAGCCCAAAATTTCACTGAAATATCTAACTCACCTCCAGTAAGACTTAAGGCAGGACACATCTTGAGGCAAAACTTCTACAATTAATTTTTGTTTGCTTTTTTACATATACATAATGACATTTTCTTCAACTATAAATAAAAATGAAATTATCTCCTAGAGTTCTTACATGGCTATGAGCTTGTGATACTGGATAAGAAATGTGATTCCTAAATACAATGGAGATGCAATCAGAGGACAGGTCAGCACAAAAATTTAGCAAGGCAAATTCCACTGAATCTTAGGCTTAGGATATTTCTCTTGGTTGGATTCTCAGCCTGCTTAGCCCACTATCCTTGCCCTCCCACCAGCCCTCAGTGGTGGCCCTACATCATTGGCTTTGATCTGAGAGAGAACATGTGAGAACATTTTGCAATGGCTTCACCCATAAAGAGCCCTTACAAAGAGGCACATTTGGCTCTTTGCATGGGTAGCAGGGGTACTAAAAGAAAGAAGCAGGGCCCACCCTCTGCAACTGAGTGAGAAACAGCCTTATTTCCAGGGGGCCTGGTGAGTTGCACTCCTGATTACCTCTGGATCACCTTGAACTTACCTGCATATTAATTCATAGCCAAATAGGTCTATGATCTGGTCCTATGGAATTACAGACCAACAGCCTTCCTTCATCCTATCTGTGCCTCCTCCAGAAGATGGCCTTTATGTGGGTGATACCATTTCTATCCCTACTCTTTGTGGACTTGACCTGTGATTAACTTCCTTATGGGTGGTTTCAAGCCACACCCTTGGCATTCTTTTGCAAGTTTTCTAGTTTTAGGATAAGGTTAGACTGAAATTTTTTTCTAGTCTTCAAATTTTTATTGGTTTCTGGTTTAAGATTGCTTCCTTTCACCTCCCTTCTTTCATATGTTACAACTCTCAACTTAGCACTTATGCCCAACACTGGGCTAAGAAACCACTTCAGGTAAATTTTCAGTGTCACTGTTCCCAGGTTCTTGCTTCTACAGAACACTTCCAGCAACCTCCTTTACAGTTTACAGTAAGAATTGCCTTTTCTTCACGTTCGAATCACATCTTTCCCAGCTAGGACTTGTCCCATATGGAATTCTTACCAACCATCCCTGCAGAGTCATTCAGGAATTTTTGAATGTGCATTTCAAAGTTGTCCAAGCATCCATATATCACTCAGTTGCAAATTTATCCCCCATTTTTTTGGATTTGTTATATCAGCACTTTAAGTCATAGTACCAACACCTGCATTAATCCTGTTGCACTTGAGAAACAGGACTGATACAGAAATAGAGTGATTATTAGGTGTTGGCCCATGTAATTATCACCTATGTATTGCCAATCTGCAGGGTGAGCCAGGAAGCTGGGGGAGACACAAGTGAAGCAATGAGTAGTTCTTGTCTAAGACACTCCAGTCCCAAGAAGGATCAGTGTTTTGGTCTGAGTGTGTAGGCAGGGGGAGGAAGGAGAGCCTTTTTGTACCCAGCATTTACCTGATTGCATGAGGTTGCCTCACAGGAGAGAGGATGAGCTGCTTCACTCTGCCTACTGATCTGAATATCAATATCACCCAAAAAGAATCTTCAAACAATGCTTGCCCAGATTTCTGAGAACCCCATGGCTCATTGGAGACATAAAAATCACCCATCACACTAACTTCTTCCTAAATTTTGATATTAACACCTTTATGTATAAAAGTGTTTTGCCTAAATTGTACTCCATCATTCAACATTACACATTGGATCTTCTGAAGTCATTTCTGTAACAAGTTTTTATTGTTTTATGGCTTGTGAGACAAGGTGCAAGGACAAAGGTGAGGCTGGCCTGAAATCTGATATGTATTCTGGTATAACCCTAAACAGAAGATAATGTGCTGAGAAAGAAGTCATAGAAACATCATCCTTTACAATAGCAACTAACAACAAAAAATATCTTGGGGTAACACTAGCCAAAAATGAGAAAGACCTGTATAGTAAGAACTTTGAGTCTTTAAAGAAAGAAATTAAAGAATATACAAGAAAATGGAAAGATCTCCCATGCCCTTGGATAGGTAGGATCAACATAGTAAAAAATGGCAATCTTGCCAAAAGCAATCTACAGATTCAATGTAATCCCCATCAAAATCCCAACACAATTCTTCACAGACATTGAAAGAATAATACTCAACTTCATATGGAAAAACAAAAAACCCAGGATAGCCAAAACAACTCTGTACAATAAAGGAACTTCCGGAGGCATCACCATCCCTGACTTCAAGCTCTATTACAGAGCTACAGTCCTGAAAAAAGCTTGGTATTGGCACAAAAATAGACAGGTTGACCAATGGAATCGAATTTGAAACTCTGATATTAACCCACACACCTATGAACACCTGACTTTTTACAAAGAATCTAAAGTTATACAACGGAAAAAAGAAAGCATCTTCAACAAATGGTGCTGGCATAACTGGATTTGGACATGTAGAAGATTGCAGTTACATCCATATCTATCGCCATGCACAACACTTAAGTCCAAATGGATCAAAGACTTCAACATAAATTCTGCCCCACTAAACCTTCTAGAAGAGAAGATAGTTGGTACCCTTGAACAAATTGGTATAGGAGACTGCTTTCTGAACATAACACCAGTAGCACAAACATTGAGATCTTCAATTAATAAATGGAACCTCCTGAAACTGAGAAGATTCTGTAAGGCAAAGGACACAGTCAGCAAGACAAAACAGCAGCCCACAGAATGGGAAAAGATATTCACCAATCCCACATCTGACAGAGGGCTGATCACCAAAGTATACAATGAACTCAAGAAGCTAGCCACCAAAACACCAAACAATCCAATTAAAAGCTGGAATGCAGAACTAAATAGAGAATTCTCAACAGAGGAATCCAAAATGGCTGAAAGACACTTGAGAAAGTGCTCAACATCCTTAGCCATCAGGGAACTGCAACTCAAAACCACTCTGAGATACCATCTTACTCCTGTCAGAATGGCTAAAATTAATAACACCAATGACTATCCTGGAGATGTTGTGGAGAAAGAGGAACATTCCTTCATTGCTGGTGGGAGTGCAAACTTGTACAACCACTTTGGAAATCAGTATGGCAGTTTCTCAGGAAAATGGGAATCAGTCTACTTCAAGATCCAGCAATTCATTTCTTGGCATATACCCAAAATGTACATACTCATACAATAAGGACATATGTTCCACTATGTTCATAGCAGCATTATTTGTAATAGCCAGAACCTGGAAGCAACCTTGATGCCCCTCAGCTGAAGAATGGACAGAGAAAATGTGGTATATTTACACAATGGAGTACTACTCAGTGGAAAAAAAAATGGAATCTTGAAATTCACAGGCAAATGGATGGAACTAGAGGAACCCATCCTGAGTGAGGTAACCCAATCACAAAAGATAAACATAGTATGTACTCACTCATTTTTTATTTTTAGACATAGAGCAAAGGATCACTAACCTACATTCCACACTGCCAGAGGAGCTAGGAAACAAGGAGGACCCCAAGAGAAGATTGCATAGTCCCTCGAAGAAGGGAATGGGGACAAGAACCCCTGACCAAAGTGGGAGCCAGGAGCAGGGAGAGGAAGGAGAGCCTTCATCCTGTTGTGGTTCAAAGCAGAAACGGACAACCACAGCCAAGCACTGAACCATAATAACTGGAATTCAGTTGTGGAGAAGGAGGGAGGATGAGCAAATGAGCCAAGAAGGGGCTGGAGAGATCTGTAGAAACAGTGGACCTGACCTACTGATAGCATAGAGACCTTTGCCATTAAGCTGGGGAAACAGCATTGGACCAAACCAAGCCCTCTGAATGTGGGTGCCATTTAGGCCAAGACAGTCTATGGCTCCTCTGACAGCGGAGCCAGTCTTTATCCCTAGAGCACAATGGACTTTGGGAGCCCATTCCTTACGGAGGGATACTATTGCGGTCCAGATACAGCAATGAGGGCCTAGGCCCTCCCCCAAATGATATGACAGACTTTGAAGGTGCCTCATGGGAGGCCTCACTATCCCTGGGGAGGATTCCGGTGGGGGGGTTGGGGGAGATTGGTGGGGAGCATGGGAGGATGGGAGAGCAAGGGAATGGGGGGATGGATATGTAAATATGAGTGGTAATTAAAGAATTTAAACAACAAAAAACCCTCGGAAATAACTTGTATGGCATTGCTTTTTTAGGTTAGAAAACTAAATGGAGGATAGGTTAAAAAATATATCCAAGATGCAGGGGGGGTTAAATGTGAGGAGTGAGTGTGAACGGATGCCTAGTCTGTCTGGTAACTCATTATCAATTATTCTCTAGAGCAGGGGTTCTCAACCTTGATAATGCTGTGACCCTTTAATACATTTCCTTACGTTGTGCTGACTCCCAACCACAAAATTATTTCATTACTACTTTATTACTGTAATTTTCCTGCTGTTATGAATCATAATGTAGATATCTGTTTTTCCAATGGCCTTAGAAGACCCCTGTGAAAGGGTTGTTTGGCCCCACAAAGGGGTTACAACCCACAGGTTAAGAACTGCTGTTTTTATAGCACTAGCCGAAGAATAGTTTGACCACAAGACTTGTCAGGTCAATTTCCACCAAAAGGTGTTTGTAATTCTACAATATGATATAAAACTCAGCAACAAAATAATTTTTCTATCAGGCTTATAACTACTACACATATGCAGAAATTCAGTTTGATATTACATATGAGTGTAGATATGTATATGTGTGTGTGTGTGTGTGTGTGTGTAACACAAAATTAGAGCAGGGATTATGATAGAGGAGAAAGACATTAAGAGAGGGGTAAAAAAAGAACATAATGGAACATATATGATGTGAAAGGAGAAGGGATACCATTTGGGCAAAGCGTGGGAACCAGCCAGGAGGAGGCAAGGGGTGTTCAGTGGGAGGGAGGAAGAGTAAAAGTAAAGTTTAATGACACATATGTATGAAAATCATGGTCATCTTAAAAGTTTTAGATGAACTTATCTGTGGTCAAGAAATGGCCTTCTTAATTTTGATCTCTGACATTTCTGGTTTTCTTTTGTTTTTAATGTGTTTTTGGAATACAGATCGTTCTTGCCAGGTGTATCTTTTATTTTCAATACCTTGTTAAGACTAAATATTACAAATGAACACTGTGCACATTAATAGGCACTCTGCCATGCATTTCTGAAATCACCACTTTCCAAAGTGTAACAGCTTCTAGTTTTTCTGTGGTGAATGTCTGGGTCTTGGTGAATGTCATCTTGAGACACTTCCTTCCTCATTGCCAGCAACTGCACTGCTAAACAGGGCCCACACACATTCACCTTTTAACTGGCAATCTAACCTTGGCAACATTGCATACATCACTAAGTGATTCTAGCTGCTGTAACAGCCACTAAGAATTCTATAACTTAAGCTGGGCGTTGGTGGCGCACGCCTTTAATCCCAGCACTCGGGAGGCACAGGCAGGTGGTTCTCTGTGAATTTAAGGCCAGCCTGGTCTCCAAAGCCAGTGCCAGGATAGGCTCCAAAGCTACACAGAGAAACCCTGTTTAGAAAAAAAAAAAAAAAAAAAAAAGAGTTCTACAATTTACAAACGCTGCTCATGTCTCAGGGGTTCCAGCACAAGCTCAAGCTAATCTAATTTTTAAAATATCTGGGGGGAAACACAGCATAACTGTTCTTAATTGGAGAGTGAAAATTACAAAATTTGGCAATCTCACCCATACTCAGAAAATACACTCCTTTTAATACCACAAAATCCTATTCCAGTCTTACTGAGTTTTGCTCCTTTGTAATATATTTTTAAACTCTTGCTAGTTACAAAATGTAAGTTATCAAATATCTAATATTTCTGGTAAATTTTTGATCAGATATTAGAAGGGTCTGATCATTCATATGTTAAAACCTATGTTGTTGTTGTTGTTGTTTTTCTCCTTTTTCATTAATGCCACCATCTGAATTCAAGTTTCTCTTTGGGGGCTGCGGGCAAGGGGGGGGTCGGGGGAGGGGGTGAGACAGGTTTCTCTGTGGCTCTGGAGGCTGTCCTAGAACTCACTCTGTAGACCAGGCTGGTCTCAAACTCAGATATCCACCTACCTCTCCCTCCCGAGTGCTGTGATTAAAGGCATGTGCCACCATGGCCCAGCTCAAGTTTCTTTTTAAGTTACATTTTAAATTTAGTTGGTCAGGAAATTGTTCAACATTTAAAGATTGCTTTATCAACAGATAAGGAGGGGAAGGACAATACAGTGGTGAAATGGGTGAACTCTGAAGATCAACTTCCTGGACTTGAAAACTCATTTGGAGTTGTTCCAAAATACCACAGCCAGTGCCAAGACCTTTGTCCCCCCCACCCCCGTCTGTGGGGACAAAGGTCTACAGAGGGTTGTCTCCGAAGAATTTTATACATGGTAATGACCAGAGACTACAACTCGCCCTCTTGTTTCCTTTTATGAATGGGAACTCATATTGCAGTTAATCTGTCTTCTGCAATACATAAGGGATGAGGTGTGGGTGTGTGCCAGTGCACTAGATGCAATTGCTGGATAGTTTAGGTCTTAGCTTTGTAAAGTATTGAATACACATTTATGGGAAGGATGAAATGGGTATCTAGTATCCAGGGAAGTAAAATCTGACAAAGGTCACCTATGCCCACCAGAGGAGGCCCTCTTTCTCTAAAACATCTAGCCAAACTGTGTTTCTCCAACTCCCTTACAGTTAGGTAGAACCAACTGGAACAGAAATGGAGTATACACAGAAGTGACTTACTGTTAATGAATTCGGTCCTTAAAGATATCAGATGTAATCATCCCATCTCTTTTCCCACTTCTCCTAGCAAAGAACTTTAGAATCTACATGGCTAAAGGTGTCAGAACTCTAGGACAGGACCACATTTCTCTTAAATACTACTTAGAATTTTTGATCTCATAAATAGTCTTAATTTCATGTAATTAAAAAAATAATCATTTGTAAGTTATACTCATGAATATGTTTACTTTGAAAATAACAAACTGGTGAACCCTTAAATATCACATAGTTATTAGCATGTAGAAGATTGCAGTAGATATTATAGAAATAGAAGCACACACATGAAAAAACATGCATAAATATCTATATAATCTTGTTTCCCTACTTTATCTACTTTATAAATTTTAAAGCTATGAATGCCATTTTATTTTAATTATAGCTGTGATAAACATACTAATTCTAAAAATTAATAAAACATAAAGTCTTTTATATTAAATTCCCAATGCCTTCTCAGAGCTAGCTTAAGCATATTATATTTCTATTGTCAAACCGGATACAAGTAATATAAAAATCAAGTAATTCTTTCCCGTAGGAATTGGGTCTATAAGTCAGCTATCATTTGATTACTCAGGGTCCATCTATAACCGACTATAAATAAAGCTAAAGCAGCCGATGGAAGGAAATGCATCTTCAAAATGTACTTAAAATGAGCTGCATAGGAAAAGGAAGCCTACAGAGGCACTCACTCTCTTACTTATGTCAGATGACATCCACCCTGTGGGGATCAGAGGAACCCCGTGTTCTTTCTTAAGCACTTTTAAGAATTAAAACAGTCATCATGAATATGCTGAAGTGTGACACACCAACAGATGAATGATTAATTAATTAATTAATTAATTAATTAATTAATTCTTAATTCTGAGTTCCTGGTAGATGCTGCTGTGGTGATGAAGACAGGGAACCCTGGCTGTAAAGGGGCTCACTCACTAGCCTGGTACTCACACACCCAATGTTGAATGAAGCAGAGACGTGACTTTAAGCAGAGCTCACAGCCCCAACCTGAGTCACACCCTGTATATTCATGACTTCCTTGGTTTTGTTGTTGTTGTTTGATTTGGTTCTTTCTTTTGTTTTTTGATTTTTGTTTGTTTGTTTGTTTGTTTGTTTGAGACAGGATTTCACTATGTAGCCCTGGTAGGCCTCAAATTTAGAGATCCACCTGCCTCTTTCTCCACAGTGCTGGGATTAAAGATATGTTTTACCACGAGTTTAATTAAGAGTTCTAATGGCGGAAGGGTGCTTTTACTTTCACAAAGCAAAGGATAAAGCAGCATTTAGTTCTTTTCAAAAGATGAAGCATTGCCAAGGGCTATTTTGCTTGTTTTCATCTCCTAACAGCATACAAACCCATCACTTACATGAAGGACCCGAAGTTTGAGGGAAAACTTGAACATGTTTACTTAGCTACATCAAAAGAGAAGGTATATTTTTCTATGTCCTGACATTTTCCATCATCTTAGGCAGTGACTACAGTAGTTACAGTAAGAGACTAAGAGCTTACAATCTGACAAGGACTGCATAGAGTACTGAACATCAGATGAGGGTCTTGAACCATGGAGTGAAAATTTGAATCTTTCCTTCTCCTTCTCTCCATCCTTATTCTTCTTCTTCCCAAGGTCTTTTGCATCTGCTTTCTCTAACACATTAAGAAAAAAATGGTAAATCTTTGATCTAGAAAACCTTAGATGGTGCTACATATTTAGTCAGTGTGTCCTAAGAAAGCCAAAACAATAGTACTTAAGTGTAAAACTGCAGCCTTAACTTCTCCCAAATGCAATCTCCTCTGGTTAGAAATAACACATCAAGCTAGAGAAAACAATCCTAAAAATTAACATGGGCTGTGAGAACTGGACAGGATTAGTATTATGCATAATAACTAAGTTATTATACATAGTTTTATGTTGTATGCAGACAGTGACTTGAATTCATTTGTGTGTCTGTGGGCATGAGTACCTGTGGTGCATGCACTTGCACAAGAGTATATCTGTGTCCTGCTCTCACTTTCTCCTCTACTCCTTTGAGACAGGTTTTCCCTCTTTCTCACTGAACCTGGAGACTACAGTTTCTGCTAGACTCATTGGTGAGTAAATGCCACAAATCCTCCTGTCTCTGCCCCTCATGGTGCTGGGGTTAAACAGGCAGGCCCATGTGGATTCTGGGGCTCTAGACTCAGATCTTCAGGCTTTGCCTAAAGTGTTCTTAACCAGGCAACCATTTCGCCAGCCCCTTGGATGTATATATAATTGTAATGTCAGGCTAAGTTTCTCATCTTAAAAATAAAAACAAGCAAACAAAAACATCAAAAGCATCCATTCCAAGTTTATTCCTAGCTATACAAGGACCTTATTATAGAAGTCACTCAGTACAAAATAAACCTGTTTTCTGGTGTTTGAATTAGATTTAAAATGTATGTTAAACATATTGTAACTTCAAATATGGGCTGAGGTGTTTGAGAAATTTAAGTATTAAAAACTAGGTTAATAATAAAACTTTATTTTGTATAAAGAGCAATGTAATTTAATTAAGCTAATTTTGTGTAGCAACATGTAATTTCATTTACAATTTTAAAACTGAATTTACTTTCAAATTCCTATTTAGAATTTGACTTATAATATATTCCATAAAAACAAGCAAATAAAAATGGCTATTAGTAAGTGTTTACCACTAGACTAATTAAGTGTCATCTGTCATTTAATTCCATGATTTTGGCAAGCCTCACTATAAACATCTTATCAGCTGAATGCTATCCTTTCCTAGTTCACAAACATCACCACTTTGCTATTGAATTTCCATCAAGTCTCCATCTTCCATCTCAACTTCATTCTCAGCTCATAGGCTTCCCAGAACCAGAGAATATTCAATATTTTTTTTGTCAGAAATCCTCAACCTCTTCCAAATCAAGCTTGCCGATTTACCTATCCCTGTATCTGTTCACCCCATGGCTATACAACCTATGCCTAAGCATTAGAATGAAGCAAATCTTCCCCAGGGCTGAGGAGAACTCAACAGTTCTTCATGGATCCTAGGAATATCCATTTAAAATGAGAGTGATGGGAGGACCACCCTGTGGAACTGCTCAGTTCTCTTTCACTATATTAACAAATACATAGCCTGTGTATCTCTCTCTAATAACCATGAGCTTCCACTTTATTACTCTGTTGTTCTTCAAGGCCGAATTTCTCACAGACTTGTCTGCACATTATACTCTTCCTGTTTCCTTGGCTGTCTTCCACAGCTTTCCATATGTTCCATTCCCAGTGTCCACTAACTACCACATCCAACTATCTGGAGGAGAAACTGAAGTTCACATCACAGTTCATCTCACTGCAATATTGTATACAACCATTCTTATTCTTGAAGGAACTTCCCCCTTGATTTCAATGCTGGCACACTTGTCTTTTCTTGCCCTACTTCTCAGGCTACTCTTTTCTCTCCCTCGTCAGCCAGTCATTGGTACCATGTGCTAACTGCCGTGGCCTCCTACGTCTTACTTCAAAGTTCATTTTTCAGTGTCTGACTTGCATAGCTTCCATGTTATTCGTCAGTGTTTCCCACTAGACTGTCAGGTTCAGAAGGTGGGCAGTTCCACATGTTTCTATTTACCAAGTTTCTCACCAATTCCTAGAAAATTACCAGGACTTTTATCAGCAAAAAGTATATTTAGATGAGTATTAATGGTTAGATGCCTGGATGTTAATTTGTGAAACATTAAAAAGGGCTTCTAGAAGAAAATTAATTGGGAACATACTGAAAGAAATGAATCCACTCACATTCTTTATTGCTTATTTTCATCAAGATAGGCCTGGGTGGGTACACATTGCTCAGACCTCTGATCTTGATACATTTTTGAAGATCTGAAGTAAAATTTTCTATATAATACATGGTAAGAAATACTGGCAGAAAAGATCTTCAGTCAGTTTTTCTTTTCCTTTTCAGAGCAGGGAATGAAAATTGAGGCCTTGCCTATGCGAGGCAAGTGTTACAGCACTGCGTTATAACCTTTGGATTGAGGCAAGGTCTCACCATAGCTCACATGGTTGCCCAGACTGGCTACAATTTGTGATCTTCCTGTTTTTCTCCCTCCCTGGTTAGAAACAATCTTGATAAAGAATAATCCTGACAAAATGCTAATACATTGTAAAACATAAATATCCAAAGGAACATTTAACCAAAATATTCAGAAATACTTGAGTGCTTCCTAGTAGAAGTAATTCTACTTCACAAGCAGTTTCTTCATATACATAATTATGATAGTTCAGTAGATACAGAATAAATAATTATTCAATCAACTTTTCATCTTGAAAATAGAAATGACTATACACGTTACAAAAATAATTTAAAATTATTCTTCAGATTTGAACCTCCATCTTATGATATATTTGTAATTTATGTAACCTATGCTCTTATCTCATTCTCTGAAAATGACAAGGTAAATTTTTTATTTTGTTGTGTGGGTCCATCCCACTCTGCATATAAATATGAGAAAAATATCTTAATAGAGATTTAGACTTCAGTATCTTGCCTCCTTCTAATACAGCAGTAATTTAATATTAGCAAAATTAGGAATTGTCTTTAATATTTACTGAAAGGGAGGTTTGAGGCAATAATTACCTATAGTCCACATCAGTGAGATTTCTAAAAATCAAAGGGAGAGTTAAAACATCAAAAAAGTATCATTAGCCTCGACAGGGACTGTAAAGCATCTCTATGCCATGCCCTTGTGCATAACTTCCAATGTCTTACCCTTCACATTTTTGTCGCTTTTCTCTGGTGCCTTCAGGGCTGTTAGGGAAGATTCTGGTTTGAAATCCTTCATATCTTTCACTTCCTTTCCATCTTTCACTTCCTTGTTATCCTTCATCTCTTTCCCAGGTTCCTTCAGTTTGTTGTCTATCACTGCAATTTTGCTTTCAGAACTGTGATCTTCTGCGAGCTTAAACTCAGGCAATATTTCCTTCAAGAGCTCCCAAACTCGGTCTACATACCCTGGACTGAGAGGAAACACATTTGAATTAATTCCCAGATGATCCTTTTCTACCTGATTTCAAGAAGATATTAACAGACTAATTAACTTCTTAGATTATTAGACTAATTTCAATTGTTACCTTAACTTTTAGTTAGAAATATTATTCATTGACCATACTTTTATTGTATTCCTACTATGTGCCAGTCTTTGATGATACAGAGACCAAAACTAGTGGATCAGTTAAGCTTGGCAGAGGAGACAGGCATGGTAAAAACCTTAACAGGTGTGTGTGTGTGTGTGTGTGTGTGTGTGTGTGTGTGTGTGTGTGTGTTGTGTGTGTACTATACATGAATACAGCATATACATATATACTGTACATGTGTATGCACTATATATATAATATATATATATTATATATATATCCATGTGTAAATACCATATGTATACAAAGGCACCTTCCTGAGTAGAACTTTCCAATGATATCTTCACCCTCTGATGATGTGAGAGAATTTTTAACATGGTATCAAAGGCCTTTAACTATGAGGCTCCTCCCTAGTTCCTATGACATTTGTCCTCTAGAATTCACTAGCATATAATCCAGTTTTAAAAACCACACACTTTTCTGGGATCATACGTTGTCTATCCTACTTCCCTGTTACTCTGTTCTGAGTTGATTTTTCCCACACTAATCACCCACATTTATTTCAATGAATCCTTTGAAGTTAGTGTAAACATTCGTTGTGGGGATGCAGGCAAGCTACATGCTTCTGCTTTGAGAGCCTGAAGAACTGTTTACACATTTTTAGAAAGCCTTTGAAAATACTTTACAAATTACTAACTCAGTTCATGAATACTGATTGGGGACACACTCCATGACAGGTTTTCAGTGTCACTGTGCTAAACACAGCAAGCAAAGAGTGACCACTGAAGACAACTGTGGACTGAACGGGGCTCCAGACAGTATCAGAGTTCTCTATGGAGCACGCCTCCATAGAGATGTCTCTTGCCTTCCCAAGATTGCCACCTGAAGCAACTCAAGATTTTTTTCCTTTGTCTTGCCATTTCTCTAACAAAGCATGTTCTTTGCTGAAGATGCTGTTCAAGCTTAGGTTCAGGGCTATCTATTAAAGTGTTTGGATGTCTCCTAGCATGTGAAACATACCTATCAAAAAGCTATGTTTCCTGGGGGGTGGGGGGCCCGAGCATGTATGAAACATGCCTATCAAAAAGCCTTGCTTCCTACAGAAGGGGGTGCTGAGGCACGCAGGTGAACTCTGTGGAGGATGGCATTGCTGTGACACACTGCAGGAAGGTATGGACTAGGCTTGTGTAGCGTATGTGAGGAAGCTCCCACAGAGCAGTGCTGTACTGTTGTCATGTACCTCCAACCCTAGCCTCTGAGCTTCACTGGCATTTTGAGTTGCACTGCAAGGACCAGAATTGAAGAAAGGCTAGTGTGTACAACATGGCAGCCTTGCCTTCTATGTGCTGGGACCAGAACTGAAGAAAGGTTGGTCTGCACAACATGGCAGACTTGCCTTCTGTGTGCTGGGTGCATAATTCTTGCAGGTAGATAAACACAAAAGATTTTTGCTTGATTTCTTTGCTTGATTCAACAAAGAATCCAGTGGTTATTCCGCTTTATAAGGAGGAAAAATTTATTCTAAAATTCCCAAGGAATTTTAAATACTACAAAATGCCTTGCTCCCAGACATTCTGTAAAACATGACCATTCTTGCAGTATTCTTAAAGAAATGTTAGAAAGGAAGAAAAACAATAATATGAGCAACTTAGTCCTTAAACCTACTGAAGAGGGGCTGGTGGGCTAGTTCAGTGGGCAAAAGGTGCTTGCTGCTACACCCGATGACCATAATTTAATCCCTAGAGCCCTCAGGTTGTCTTCTGACATATACCTTTATACCTTAACACACCAACTCTCTGCCCCCAATAAACATACACACACACACACACACACACACACACACACACACACACACACACACAAAATAAATAAATAAATAAATAAATAAATGTTTCTTTAAGAAAAAGAAAACCTACTGAAGAGGAATGACTTCAGGTAACCACCCGGTAAGTGCATGGATAACTGTGAATTCTCCAAGCTCTCTCCTCTGTGCTACATGAATGCTGAAAAGAAATGCATGGTGCTATAGTTATTGATGATTGGAAATGCACAGCAGTAAATAAAGACTAGGATACACTCTGCACAGAATCTTAGCATAATCTATGTAGGGGGTCATACCAGCTGCATATCACAGTCTAACAGAATGTCATCTCACAAGCCAGATGCTTTTAATTTGTTTAAAAAGGCCTAAGTAAACCCAATACTAAGTTTTCAAATATATTTTGAAAACATGATTATATGACTTTTGTTGTTTTCTTTTGACAAGGGTGTCACATATTAGGAACTGTTCTTTAAAAGCTGCAAAATTCCACTAATTTCCAAAACATAAAACATACTCATATTATATAGTGCAAAATTGTGTTAACTCAATAGTATGTTCTGTGTGTGATTCTGTTCTCTTCAAAGGGGAGCGGTTTTACCATTCTAACTGCAGAGATGATGTTGAGATGTTCACAAGGCAACTCAAGATAAGTCAGAGGAATCCTTAGTGAAATCTTAACAGTGGAGGAGAAAACAAATATATGTTCCAACCTGTAAAGGAGTACACCTGGCAGGGTGACATAAAGTGAGAGCTTGCCTTTAGCCAGGTACCATGCTGTGCTTTAGTCCTTCTGCCTATGTGTGATTTCCTTGGGTAGTTAGTGTGTTTACATGTACATTAGTCTACATAGAAAATATCATAGCCCCTTCCACCCCAGAGTGAAGGCACAGTCTACCCTGTGCCAGGCATGGTGCTCATGATGTTGACTGACCAACACATCCTTCCCTTCTGAAAGAATTCATAGCCTATCAATGATGTAGCCCACTGTTTATGGATTTGCACTGCCTTATTTAATGGATTATGGATCCTGAGAATGCTACATTTCTCAAAGACAACATGAATCTGGTGTGTGTTTCACTGTCTCCCCTAAATGCCTCTGGTAATTTCATTTTATGAGTGACTTTGTAAGCCTTATGGAAATGGTGCTCTTTTCTCTCCATGCTCCACATGGGTATGTAAAACACTACATTAGGTTTGTCTGTAGAATGCTAAGCCTCACATATAAAACCAAATCTGAGATGAATTTATAGAAAAATATAAATGACATCATATAAGGCGGTTTCTATTAGAAAAAATTTAAATGCAGTATACTTTAATTAGTCCTTTATTTCCAAGCTGGCTTTGTTTGTTTATTTTAAAAGAATAATTCTATTAGTTGTGTTTTTAATGAATTCCACTGAACCATGGCTTTACAATGAATGTAATGCTATTGCAGCTATCCGGGTCATCTATTCAATGCTGTGCCAGCCTTGCTCCAATTCTTAGGAACACTAAGAGCATTGTACTTATTTTATTCCCAAACAAACAGATACAACTGCCACCAGTGGAAATACTCAGTAATATTTACCTGCCTAAAAGAAAAATAATCTGGGTAAAAGTTTTACAAAAATCATTGAAATGTAGGACTGAAAACTGAGTGAAACAAATTATCAGTAGAAATTGGGGTTTAGCAAGAAAAATGAGGAGGCTGACAATAGTGGTGGCTGTTTTGTTCTGTAGCCTTTAGAGACAAAAGGAGTCAGAGTCAAGGGGCTATCTACACAAAGCAGCCCTGGCATCTCCATGGTATTGCTAATGTTTCTTAGGGAAGGGGAGGGGCTGAGCTTTGAGCACAGGGTTTAGGGGTCTGCTAAAGCAGGAGGGTGAGGTCTGTGAAGGATGGAGTTGCTTTGTCATACTGCATTGCAGGAGGTTATGGGATCGGGCTCCTGCAGTGTGAGTGAGGATGTGGCCACTGAGTAGTAGAGTTGCCAAGCACATCTACTCCTATCTGAGCCCTGTTTTCATTTTGAGTTATCCTGAAAGGACCAGAATGGAAGAAAGGCTTGTTTGTACGATGTGGCAGACTTCTATGTTGAGTGCAAAATCTTGTAGGTAGATAAATATAAACACACTTTGCAAACATACTAAACAAATGAGTAGTTTCCATCATGATGCTATCAGATGGCCAATGAGGGCAAAAGCCTCAAGAGCACTTTGGCCTCCTGATGAGCTCAGTCTTTTTAGGGTTTATACAGTATTGCTGCGTATACAGATCATAAAACACTAATTGGATCTTAGTATTTAGATGATTTAATATTTCCCCTAATAAACAATTTCCCTCGTTAAAACAAAATATTTCTCATGATATACTTTTGACTCCTAGTAAGAAAGCATTGAGAATGGAATGATTTTTGCATGTTCTTTCTTGGGATGGTTTTGTCCCTTACCCAGTTAAGCCAATACTCCAAACCAGTGCATGGGTCACCTTAACTTATATACTTGAAAATTTACATTGTTTAGAAAAAAAAAGTCCTTGAATTTTTAAAAGGCTCTCAATGTGGCTGTAGGTGCCCTTTTATTTTCACAATAATGCATGATAATTTCTGAATACATACTCAACATTTGCCAACTTAATGATGGCTTTAGACAGTAACATTGGCCAGAGTTCAAACTCATAGGTTGTAGTTGGAAGCAGCAGATTGTTATCCTCATCAAATGGAAAAAAGTCATCAATAGTTATCTTTCTCCAGCAACCCTAAAGATGAGAAGAAGGCAATGTAACATCATCAGTGATTTACAGCATTCTCCCCTCAACATTACTACATATTTCTACTTACTTTTGTCAAACAAACAAAAATCTGGTGTTAACATTTCATGTTGAAAGCTGAGATACAGGTTTCATAACTAATCTGGTTGACTATTATAGCTTCTGAAATATATTATTATCATGTAACTATAGTAATATTAATATCATTCCTTCTTTTGGAGATCTTATGAGCATATTACAAAGTAAATATGTTTCAAATAACAGAATGAAACTATGATTCAACCATAAATAAGATTGAGCATAATATACTTTGTGTACTCACAGTAAAAATTCTTTAAATATTACTTAATACTTACTACTGATGCAGATATGTGCTTCCTAATCTTAGACTTCCAAGCCCATAATTTCAGTAATCCTAGTTAATGATCCAATTTTCAACACAAAGTAAACTAATATGTTCTTTAATCAAACCATTATATGTTTAATAAAAAGCTCTTCATTTCATAATTAAAAGAATGAAACAAATGATCTTAAATTATGATTGTTTTGTGTTAGCTTACATGCCTGGATTCTTATGAATTCATTCTTGTGTTAACAAATATTGTCAGTATTGTGAGCCCCATAATATTCATGATGCATGGTTAGAGCTATTACCATTAAATATTATGGTCAAGTGGGGGAAGGCCCATATATATATATATATATATATATATATATATATATATATATATATATATTCAAAGCTTTCTAGGACCAGAAGAAAAATGCAACTCATTTTCCTAGAAGGAAGCCATAAGGAAGTGGCATTGAAATATTTTCTTTGTATGGTGCTTGTAACCCTGAATTCAATATTACCTTATTTATTAGTATCTGTATCTTTCTCCCTCAATAGATAAAGCATGGCAAGATAGAATTAACACTACAGGTTAAAGGCAACCTAACTCATGTAACTTTAAGTTACAAGTGCTTCACTCACTTAAGTACCCTTAAAAGGGCACGCTCACTGTGATGGCTGATTCTGTCAACTTGACACAAGCTAGAACTACCTGGAAAGAGGGTCTCAGTGAGCCATTATCAGGTGGCCTGTGAAGAACTTTTACTTAATTGGATTGACCTAGGTGGGAATACGCAGCCCAAAAGAGGGTGGTGCCACTCCCTGGACTATTAACAGAGAAAGCTAGCTGAGCACGAAGCCTGTATGCACTTCTTTCAACTCTTGACTGATGTAATGTAACTAGCTGCTTTGGCTTCCCTGCAACAACAAACTCTAATGTGTAATAATTGTAAGACAAATAAACCCTCTCACCTCTATGTTGCTTTCTGCCAGGATAATTTTTTACAAACACAGAAATGAAATTAGGGCACTCATAGAGCCAGAAAGTGGTCACCAAGGGACACAGTGGGGAGTAATGTGAAGTCACCATTTATTGAGTACAAAGTCTCTGTTTCAGATGATGGGAAGTTCAGGAAAGAAGTAGTGACAGTTTTCACAAACTGTGAAAATACTTAATTTTACCCTTAAATGGTTAAAATGGCATGTCAAATTGGCTTATTTTGGCACAATAAGGAAATAGCAGTGGTAAGTCCCCTCTCACATTTTGATTGCAAATCATGTTTTGAAATGGCAAACTAGAATTCCATGAAAGAAGAATTTTAAACTATCCTTGATAATTATACTAAAGCAGTTCAATAGTTCCCACTCTAGTCAGAAGCTCAAAGACATTTTTCAACTCAGACTGCTTTGATTATTGAACTGTGCACACTACATTGTATGCAATTATATTTCAAAAAAGTCTACTGCATAAAAAGTTTATTATAACAAAGGGTGAACATTCAGTATTGTATACGTTTCTAAAGTATAATTTGACTAGACTTCTAACTGTCCTCCTGGTAATATTTTGATTCATTGATATTATACTTTGGTTGACACCCTTCCTTGAATATTTCATGTATTTGTGTATGCATAGGTAATTTCTGATGGTCTACTGACTGAGATATCTGGGCTCACTGCATAGGTAATATCTATAGATGGTTATTTTGCCCTCTAAAATTATGTTGAAAATTTAACAGCCAAAATGTTGGTACTAGGGGTGAGGCCTTTGAAAGATGATTAAATTGTAAGGGTTGTGGGTTCATGAAATTATTTGTATCCTTGTAAATGGATAAAAATTTGAGTTCTCTTGTGTCATGTGAGGTTATATAATCATCTGATTACTTGCATGTCCAGCAATTTCTGATGTTGGGGTTGTAATTTAAGAAAAATGGCATGCAAGAGAATGATGCCATGTGACAAGGTTCAAGCAAAGGTTTTTTTGTTTTTGTTTTTTAAATTAGGGAATGGGATCTTAAAAGGGGGAAAGGGAAGGGAGGAGACTAGCTTCCTCCAGAGAGGAGCAGCAGGAGAGAGGAGAAAGGAAAGAAGAAGAAGAAGAAGAAGAAGAAGAAGAAGAAGAAGAAGAAGAAGAAGAAGAAGAAGAAGAAGAAGAAGAAGAAGAAGAAGAAGAAGAAGAAGAAGAAGAAGAAAAAGAAGACAGAAGAAAAAGAAGACAGAAGGAAGAAGAAGAAGAGAGAGACAGAGAGAGACAGACACACAGAGAGAAACAGACATAGAAAGAAAAAAAGAAAGAGAGAAGGATGGGAAGTGGATAGGGCACTTTTAAAAGAGAACACAGTAAATGTGCACAGGTGGTGCTCTTAGTGGCTGCAGCTGAAGGCCTATCCTGTCAGAACCCCAAGGGCAGGCCAGTACAGATGCCTGAATACTAATGGTTGGTAAGTTGCATGATATATCACAGTATATAGTATTTTATTATAGTAGTTTAAATAAATATATGTATACTGTATAAGATTTAATAACTCATCATTGAACACTGATTTTTGGATGTGATACATTACTATTTTTTATATAAATCATACATTGGCTATTTGAAAAATGTTTATTAGCACCAAATCTCGAAGTTTTTAAGTTTTAAAGATACTTTTAAAGAGGCATCCTCTGTGATCATTAACTTTCATTGTCTACTCATGTAGGAGTAGGATTACCTGGGAGCTTAGTTAGGCACACCTGTCAATATGCTAAAGCAGATGATTCCAAAGAAGATGAATGACAAGACCCACCCTCAATGTAGGTGGTACTACTTGGGAGGTCTGGGTAGAATTGAAGAGGGGGAAAGGAGAAAACAACCAAAGGCAGCATTTCCTTCTCCGCTTACTCTCCCATCATGGCATGGTCTACTTGGCTCCACAATATCCTCCCACCAGTGGGCTGAGCCCACTGAAATAGTGAGCAAAAGTAAATCTTTCTTCTTGTAATCACTTCTGTAAGGTATTTCTCTTTCCATGATGCAAAAAAGCAATATAGATTTATAAATATAAATTAGTGGAATAAATAAAACTACAAATATAAATCATGAATATTCTAGCATATTACCATATTCAAATTTTAATGTTTTACACAATTGAGTTGTAGGTAAATGATTGGGTTTATGCTATCTTCCTTCTATAAGCATGCTGAAAGCATAATACATTATTTAAATTTATAGTATGAATTACAACTAGAAAAAAAAATCAAGTCATCATTGGAAGGTTATCTCAGCAAACAGTTGAGTGACTGGGCTGGATCTGACTTTACCCTGCACCTCCACTGAAGTTACAAAGTGAGTTTTCTCCTGTGCATGCAGAGCCTGAGATGTCACTATTCCCCAGGAGATGCACTCAGAAAATACCCCATAGGGCAGAAAGTTAAATCATGAAATAAGAGTTAAAGCAATAATCCTAATAATATCCCACCAAGTAATTGTGAAACCTCTTAAATGAAACTCTTAGCAAAGATGAAGAAAGTAGAAAATATTAAATCAAAATTAAAGACTCCTCCCTCAGTGAGAACAATAGACTACAGATAGCACAGAAATTACCAAAGTGAACACTAAAAATTAATAAAGAATGATATAAGACTCAGACTTGAGGGATGGCACAAAAATATTCAATATCCATGTTTTGGAGACACCAAAATACGAAGGATAGAGAGAGAGAGAGAGAGAGAGAGAGAGAGAGAGAGAGAGAGAGAGAGAAGATCTAAAAATACATTTGGAGAAATTATGGTTGAAACTCCCTAATTTTTCCTAAAATAAAACCCTGTGAATTAAAGAAGCCTAGAATTACTCAAACAGGATAAATGCAAATAAATCCACAGCCAGACAGATCTATCAATATCAAATCTCCGAAAATCGAAAACAGAATATAAAATCTCAGAAGCCTAAGTCAGAACAGACAGGTTATGTGCAAGGCTGAGTACAGTGTTCCTTGGACAGCGTGGTGAGTACCATCTCCCACTGCTGACAGAAAGAGTTGCCAGCTTAAGCTCTGGTACCAGGATAAACATCCTTGAGGAATAAGAATGAACTAAAATCAGTCTCAGAAAGAAAGAAAATGAGGCAATTTCTTATCAAGACACTGACTCAGACACAGTGAAATGGGCGGATTCTCCAGGAAGGAAAAACTGAATGAAAGCAAACAGCACATGAGGCATGAAGAAAGCTAAAGAAAAAGAATTAACACCTAGGCAAGATGAGAGAGTTATTGTTTTCTTGATTTTTTAGAATTCTATTTGAATATTAAAGCCAAATTTATGATGTGGTCTGGAGAGAAAAAGAGGTAAATATCTCTTGCTACTCAATTGTGAAGACTAGAGTTCTGTTCTTGGCACCTATATCAGGCAATTTACAACACCTGTACCTCCAGCTCCAGAATATCTTACGTTCCCTTCTGGCCCCCATGGGCACCTGCATACACAGTGTACACACACACACACACACACACACACAGAAAGAGAGAGAGAAAGAGAGGGAGGGAGAGGCATAAATTTAACTAAAAATAAAAATAAATCTTTAAGAATTTTATGATGATGTTCTGAAGATATTCAGAAAATATATAAGAAAGGGACATCTCAGAAAGGGGAGATGTCTGAAATGATGGCAAGGTATTAAAATGCGAGTTCAAGTGATAGAATACTGCTATTTAGGGCTATGTAAAGCTTTCTGTATACATTTTAATTTCTGGAAAAATAAATATACAGAGTATATGAAAAACCAGAAATAATCCCAAAGATCACTCAAGAGAAACACAGCAAGTCAGAATAGGTAAACAAATTTCAAAATAAGAATGGTAACAAAGAATAAAATGGCAAATTAATTTGTGATTCTGTATGGTATAAATGACTTCTAAACCCAAATTAAAATCAATAATTTGAATATACTTACCAAAATGAACAGTTTCACATTCATAATGGAGTAATTTCACATGCAGAAATACTAGAGACAAGACATACACACAAAGCTCCTCGTGTGCAGATTAAGCATTTATTAATGGAAATTTAATACAAATTTGCATGCATTTGCTTATATGTCCACAGAATAGTGTACAGAATATACAAGATTATGTCAGCATAGAAAATGTGCATGGTTAAATGAGTGGGCAGGTACAGAACTGCATTATTTGACCATTCTGGTATACAATGTGTCTATGTATGCTTATAAAAACACAGTAAAGTATTGGAGAAATACCTGAATCATTGTCTGTGATTGTCTAAATATGCTAATGTTATAAAGAACTCTGATTTTCTATATTGAATATGTTAATAGTGTTTGAGTTTGCCCACTAAAAGCATATATAATCATAAGAAAGTTTAAATGTAGCATTTCTTTGGGAAGGGATATAGTAATCGAGTAATACAAAAAGCATTTGACATTGTCATTGTTTAATGTATTAAATGCATTGTTCATTAAGTTTAATTAATAAAAATTTTATGGAAAATTTATTTTAAAAACAGGATTATAAGTGTTGCTTGATGGCTGATATGGCTATCACAGCAGATGGGAGATGAGGACAGACACTCCAAGGCCATCCTACATTGTGAGTTCAAGAACAGCTAGTGCAAATGAGACTCAGTCTCAAAACAATGCAGCATAAAACAAAACAATATTGCAGCCTCTGCTCCTAAGTGGGTTCAGCTGGCCAAGGAGAGGGTGGGGCATGGGAAGCAGGGATTTGAGATCCTCATATGTCTGTGCTGGAGTTTTGCTGTACAGTGTAAATGAAACTGTAAAGCTCAGTGAGGAAGACAAACAAAAACAGTTTTCACATAAATACATTGCTAACAACCTGGGGGGTGATTATTGCTCTCGCTGTATGTGCTATTTGCTTACCAGAAGCAACAAAGGCATAGGGATAGAGGGAGGCTGCCCACAACGGGCTGGAGAACAACAGCTAAATTGCTTCTCTCTCCTACTCGGAGCCAAAGCAATATGGAAATTGGAAAGTAGTTAGAAAGATGCAGAGTATCCCTGCTTCCTGTCTTATAGCCAGATGGAAAAGAACACCAAACTCTCAAATTTCTGTACTGTTCTTAGGGTGACCTAGTAAGTTTTCTGACTCCCTGATGTCAAAGAACCTTGGACAACTAGCTGAGAATCCAGGCTGAATGTAATGTAAACACTTTGCAGAGAAATAGTGCCCTGGTATGAAAAATCACAATCCAAGTACTGGAGATTGGACCCAGAACTTTACAGTCAGGCTAACACTCTACCATTTAGCCATATTATTAATTGGGTTGTTTGTTTGTTTGTTTGTTTGTTTTAACTTTTATTTTGAGTAATTGCCCACGCTAGCCTTGACTCTAAGCCATAGCCCAGACAGGCCTTGAACTTCAGGACCTTCTGCTTTAACCTCTTGAGTCTGGGAGATAACAGGCCTGCATCACTAAAGACAGTTTTTAAAAAATCAGAATCTTAAATATTAAAGGTCCCAAGAAGTTGCCTCCAAGAAGTCATGAGGAAAAGGGCTCTGAGGGACCCATGAAAAGAAGGAAAAGAATGTCTGTAACAAGGCAGGGAAATGAAATCGCTCTCGGAGTGAAAAGAAAACATGGCAGAAGAGAAAGCAAAGAGTGGAACATCAACAGAGTACAAAATCGTGCCTGTCGCATTGAATCAGCAGAAGGGAGCCGCCTATTTTTAGCATCATGTTTCTAAATCTTTGCAGGATGAAGCAAAGGATAGATGAGTATGAGTGCTGCATGAGAACTGGAAGATAATTTTCAAAATCGAAACAAAGAAGTTTTGTGTCTAGAAATGGACAGAAAAGGGGAGCGGATTATCTAGTCAGAAAGAATTTACTTAAAGTCTCTACTAATAACAATGTGTACACACTGGTATGGATGGACCCTCACAGCTTGGGGTTGTTTGGAAAGAGGTAGAAGTTCTTCCCTCCCTGAGAGACAACAGTCTTCTATCAACTGGAAAAACAAGTAGCCGTTAATCTACAGCAAGGTAGTAAAAGTAACCCACATGGAAATGGCTGAGTTTCAGTGCTTGCCTGCTGCGCAGCCCCCCTGCAAGCTGCTCTTTGGAAGAGACCAGTGAAGACCCACTGCCAATCACTGAACTCCACGCCCAGCCACACCCCTACCTGTGTTCACACAGAGGGTGAACCTTCCTAGAGAAAATCTGAGATTGCCTGTGCAAAATAAAAGTGGTTTTTTTTTGTTTGTTTAATTCTCGTTTCTTATTTAAATAGGAAGGACAGAAGAATTCAAAGGCACAGCATCTTGAATTACTTACCATCCAGTAAAGCTTCACAACATACTTCCCATAGCTGTTAAACAAAGGTATGTGGCCCTTTACAGCCTTGCAGAGAGAGTATATGTGTTCCCAGGGCTTCCAGAGCAGGATAGGAAGCTCTCCCGAATTTCCTTTATTGTAATTGTTCAGAATCCCTCCATTGAATATCTTCCACACAGCGTAGATTTCACTGATAATCCACCTCATAAGCTGAACACAAAACAACAAAAGCCACACGTATTGATAAGATTACTTTTAAATCATGCGCATTGCAGTTCTAAGTGAACTATGGTAAGAATATGTTTCTAAAAGTAATAATAAATTTTACATACAGAATTTTCATAATTTTTATTTCTGAGCTATAGAAAAAAATCATAGGTCTTGATTTTGTTTTCATGAGATATGATAACAATAGAAATTAAAAGGCCTAAAAAGGTAAACTTGACACTGATCTTGAATTAGCAGTGTGTGTGTGTGTGTGTGTGTGTGTGTGTGTGTGTGTGTGTGTGTACTGTGTATGTATATTAAATTACTAAGATTATAATCTACAAATATATCAATAGATCCAATTTTTAATTACAACTATACTTCAAAGAAGTTGGAAAAATAAAAATACCCCCTCCCCAAATCCATCATATCATGACTTAAAGAGAACAGTGTGAGTTGCCAATGGCTGTCCAGGAGCTGTTTGTGTAGACAGGCCTGGAAGACATTCCTCAATGGAACAGTGGGCCCTGTGGCCCTACTTACCTCACTGCAGAGTAAATGTTCATTTGGTGAAAACAAGTCAAACATCAATTCATTTTTCACAACTACAGGAGGCTGAAATTAAAAATGTAGACATAGGTATTTATTTGTTTTAAAAAATAAGGTAAAAGGAACCTACATTATTAAAAGACAGTTTTGTGGGAGAAGTAGTCTATTACCAAAAGTCTGGAATGATATAATTTACTCCAGAGTGTTAAAGATCACCACACTTCATTAAGCCAATAATGAATACATTGAGTCCTCTAGGAGACTGATGAAGATCAGGCTAGTGCCTGGGAAAACTCTCAAAGCCAGACAAAGCAGGATAGGGTCTGTAAATTCAAAGGCTGGAATTCTATCATGCCAGGTGCAGAGTTTTACATTGTAACCTTTGATCTTATAAAACATCACACAAAGGCCTTTCCTCCAGAGAAATCAAACTATTTGTACACATTAGGACCCTTTCTCAGCAAGGAAGAGGGCCCCTGTTAGGTGTTGTGAGAAAAAGCCCTGATTCCAAGAGTACTGAACAGCCATTTATTTGCAGGAAAATGTGGCTCCCAAGGGGAGGAAGTAGGGTCAGGGCAATCAGACCTTTCTTTAAACAATTTTACTGAAAAGCATACATAGGAGCAACATTATTCAGACTCAGCAGGTTACATTTAGGAATATATATGTATACACACATGCATATATGCATATAACAGCAACTAATAAAAAGAGGTATACAGAAGTATTTGGAGAGAGGAAAGGGAAGGGTGAAATGTTGCATTTTTAAAAAGAAAAAATAAGATTGGCTTCATGAAACAGCTGGAGGGAGGAAAGGAAGGTGTCATAGACCAAATCTTATACAAGAAGGTCATTATTTTACAGGATTGTTCGTTTGCTTTAACCTTGCTTATCAGTATACTTAATGAGTCTTATTGTGAATCTATACATCAAATCTTGAAACCTAGGGCTTTTCTTAGTTAGACTTTCACTTCTGGAAGTTCTGGGCCCCATTCTAGAATGATCCATTAAGAGAGGAAGCTTTGTGAAGGATAACGGCCTGTAAAGATACATAGAGGTGGAGAGGTTATCAGGGAAGACTGAATTGATTTTTAGTTCAAATGTTAACTCTTAGACTCACTGTCTACTAAAAAGGAGAGGAAATTGTTCTTAAAACATCTATTTATTCAATCTGTAAGACCATTTTTACATGGAACATCAAGATGAACTTACAGTAAGCAGAATATGATATTTTAAAGACCTATCAATGTCAAGTGCATTATGTAAACAGCAGAGAATTTATATTCATGTCAATGTTGCTCAAAATTAAAATTGATTTGGAAGCATGTTTTGTACATAATGGACTTACTTGAAATGTCTTACAAGGAAAGATTCAAAAGACACTGTTGTTTTAGTAAATTTACATTTTCCTGCATTAGTACCAACACTGATGAAGGCTAACACTTTGAGGATAGACACTATTTTGTGGGGAAACAGAGACTCAATAGACTGCAAATGCACACAAGAATCGGCTCCATTACAAATTATTTGACTGGTGCTAATTAATTTACCCTACTGGTGTTCTATGCATTCAATGAAAACAGTAAGAAAATCAGCAAGGGAAAAAGCATTAGTGATAATTAAAACCCTGCAGACAAGAAATACACTCAAATTAATGTGGCTATTAAGGTATTAGAATAGAGGGTCTAAAGTATGTGAGAGCTGTTTAAAATGAAGGTGAGTCCACAAATGTATGATTCAACTGACTGAGCATGGAGGCTAGAAATGGAGACAAACTTCAGAAGATGCTTGGAGGATCCCTGGAAGATGGGAACCAATGTGTAAATCTCTTGGACTGGAAAATTAATTATAATAAACACTGGAGGAAAGAGACCTTCATGCCCTACGATTTCACACTGAGATGCAGAGTGGAGCAAATCTGCTAGTCAGAAATACAAATAACTTTGCACAACATTTTTGGCTATAATTTGACATTTTGGATTGAAGTAGAAAAATCAATCCTGAAAACCAAAACACAGTAATGTCTTTGAAATCTATACAAGAATTGTTATTATTCTGTGCCTGTGTGTGTATGTGTGTGTGTGTATGTGTGTGTATGTGTGTGTATGTGTGTGTATGTGTGTGTATGTGTGTGTGCGTGCGGTGTGTGCACATGTGCCTGTCCATGTATGTTTGTTGTGACACCTGGGTGGGATGTGTGGAGAGCAGAGAGCAACCTTATGTGTCTTCCTCAGTCATTCACCACTCTGGTATTTGAGTCAGGGTTTTACTTTTACCTGAAATACACCAATTCAGCTAGGCTGGTTGGCTAGTGAGCCCCAGAGTGTTTACAAGTAACACTGCCATATCCAGGTGAAAATGGTTTCTGGGGATTGAAGTCCTTATGCTTGCACAGAAAGCACCTAACTAAGGAGCCATCTCCATAGTCCCACCAATAAAGGGATTATTAAAATATACTGCCACATATGAAATTCTGAGTTAGAGGCTAAAAAGCAATTACTTTTGCTATAGATCACAGGAAAAACACTGTAAATTACTTGAAGAATACAAACTTTGGTCATGAAGATATCCCATCATTTAGGAAATAAGTATTTCATTCAATAATGAAAACAATTCTTACTCGGCTAAATATAAAATCTTGTGGACGTTTCCAGGAAAAGACTTTCAATGATGGTGGTAATTCAATCTTTCCTTCAGGGTCTTCAAAAAAGTGCTAGATGAAAAACAAAATTAAATTGAACATTTTTATGTGGCTATATTATAATAAAATTCAATCTTAACAAAACCCAACTAATACAAACATTAGATCAATATAGAAGCATTTGTAGAGTAAAGTGTGTGTTTGTCTTCAGAAAAGCCTTATGGAATATTTGAATATTGAAATTCAAAATGGCAGAGAAGCAACTAGGCAAACTACAGATGTTTACCTCCCAGTGCTCCAAATCCAAACCACAAGTCCCATCCCCAGCTGTGCAGTAGAGCACCTGCTGTAACCTCTGCTCACTCTCTGCCTCTATTCCCGGGTTGTAGTATTCAGGCATCTGCACTGGCCTGTCCTTGGGGTTCTGACAGGATACGCCCTCACTTGACCCTACTAAGAGCACCACCTGTGCACATTCACTATGTTTCCCTTTAAAAGGGCCCTGCCCACATCCCATCCTCCTCTCTCTCTCCCTTTCTCTCTCCCACTCTTTCCTTTCTCCTCTCTGTTGCTGCACCTGTCTCCAATAGCTAGTTCCCCCCTTTCCTTTCCCTTTTTTATGATCCATTTCCCTAATTAAAACAACAACAACAACAACAGCAACAACTCTGCTTGAACCCTGTCATGTCTTTCTCTCATGTGCCACTTTTCTTAAATTAGAGCATAGGGCACTAAGCAGATCCTGGTGGAATATCCTGCTTTCTTTTCCCCTGTGGATCCCTCAGCCCCTCCTCTGACATGACAGGGAGAAAGATAATTCTCGTAAGCTAAAAAAGAGATGCCTACATTATATTTTATTGTAATAGCATCCCATAGAAGCATGCTTGCTTTCTAATGAGAGACAGAACCTGGTGGATCCAGACAGGAAATGGGGATGAACTGGGATGAGTTGGGTGAGAGGAAACCATAATCAGGACACATGACGTGAAAAAAATTCATTTTTTAATAAAAGAAAAATATGTAAAAGAATGGCATATATCCTTGACAGAACCTTGACTGTTGAACAAAATTTGATTGTCAACTATTGGTGAGATTCACTTAAAAGAATTCATATCACAAATATTTTGAAATATATGCTAGATGACCAGAACAGTTAAACTGGCCTATGATGTCTTTATTTGCATAGAGCATCCTGAAATAGTAAATGTTAACATTTAAATTCTGTTAACACAATGCAGAATCTCAGTGGTTAGTTCATAAAAGGCATTTAGTAAAGACAACTAATTACTGATTTCATTAGCTCTTTAATGCCCAGATTAGCAATGTGTTGGGCAATGCATTCTTGGCACCATATCTAAAATGGCTATACCTTTCAAATACCAAGGGCATGTGAACCATTTGAGTTCAAATGGAGGTAAAATATTATAAAGTTTAACAGCCATTTAAAACATGTGGGGATCTGTTGCTTGCTTGTGTGTGGATTCCTGTCTCTGTTAGTGTGTGTATCTTTCAGATTTTACAGCAGTAGGCTCTATTGGGCAAATCCACAGTTAAGCAATGGAGCTGTGAAGCAACCTGATGAGTCAATCCCAAGTATGAAGAAACTTCAGGGAGGGAAGGGCTAAAGTGCTTGAAAACTCTGACAGAGAACATAAAAAATAAAAAAGAATTTGAAGAAAGCCTTTTAGGAGCGCAGAGTGCCTTTATCCAGTGATGCTGGAAACTATTTTGAAGATCAGATTCTAGGATGTATCTGTGTTATTCAGACAAAAACAAGTCTGTGTGGAAGGTGGGAGGAAAAACAGAGAGACTGGAGCGGCAGCCGAGTGTCTGTGAAGCATCTAATGTTAGATAAAGCCTGAACATCAGATGCCAAAGCAGGTACCATGGGACTTTTGCTACGAAGTCAAATACTGGGTTCTGTCCAAAAACAGTTGCCAAGCCAGCTCACTTACCTCTTATTTTCCCTTGTACTTCACGAAGACTCCATTATATTTCTTCCCATCCATTTTCCCAGGACAAAGGCTTGGGGAAACAAAATGGGGGGAGGGATCAAGGCGAAAAGAAAAGCTTTCCCTTTGGAATGGAGATTGGAGAAAAGGAGGAGTGCAAACTCATGCTGACAAGTATATCCCATTATTATTGAGCTGGGGGTGCGGCTAGGGGCAGAACTTGTCTAGCATGTTCTAGACCCTGGCCTCTCTCTCCTGGACTGCAAGACATAGCATGAAAAGCCACAGCCAGCCATCTGCAAGTCTCAGCCACGCCTACTTACAAAGACAGGGCTCTTGCCGGTCTTGTCCTTCTCTTTTACTCCTTTGCCTGCATCCCACTTTTCGGCATTTATATCTGCCTCGCTCCACTCTGGCCAGATCGGGAACTTTCCCTTCTTCTGTTCAACTGAACCCAGCGGCACACTGCTGCCAAAAGGGTAAAGACTTAGAAGAGGAAGAGTTGAAGAATCTTAATCCAAGGTAAAACAGTGAATTAACTGCATAGCATAAACTGAACAGTAGAGTATATCGTGTACATTTGTCAGACACTATTAACATGACACTTCTTGAGAAAGAAAGAACCCCAAAAGTGATCAGTTCACAAGCCAATTTTAAACATTTATCCCTACTAATAAAAGACACTCAAAAATTTGTGTGTAGAGAGCACTAACCCGTTTCATATGAACATAAAATAACTTAAATATAATTCAATTCTCAAGGCGAATTTCTTACAAGAGTTGCAGATTTTGGAATATACCCACAAATATGATTTTGGTTTCTCTACACATAAAAGTAGTGAGTGGTCATTATTTTGATTTTCAAAAAGCAGTTAAATAAAAAGCATTTGTCTTGAGTACCACATTGTCTATTGCCATAATAAAGACAGGTCTTATTTCTGTAATTAATTTTTAGCCTGACTGTAGCTGGTTTTAACTTAGTAAAATATTTGAAACTTAGCACAGCTGAACTTAAAACTGCATAGAGCTACCTTATATTCCTTAAACAGTAGCTACATGTACATATTTGGAGCCTGTCCTGGAATTCGATCTGCCGGACCAGGCAGGCCTTGAATTCATAAAGATCCATCTGCCTCTTCCTCCCGAGTGCTGGGATTAAAGGAGTATGCCATCAACGCCCTAAACTTAAAGGCGTGTGCCATCAACATCCTGAGCTTAAAGGTGTGTGCTACCAACATCCTAAACTTAACTTCTAAAAACATAAACTGTAACATCTTATAATAGATTAGCATCTTTCACAAAACAAGAACTTTACATTGTCAGGCTTTGCTTAAAAATAATTCTAAATTGAAGCTCTTTAAGTACAAACATTAATAAAAACAAACATTTAAAAAAACTGGTTTTAAAAAGAAATTTAAATTCCCTTAATGTCTTCTGTAATATATATAAGCATTAACATTTTAAATCTTAACTGAAAAACTTGTTTCTAAGATGGTACCTCTAATTCCCATGCGGTCACCTTTAGTCAAGATGGCGGTTCAAGTATCCTTTTTTTTTAACTTCAGCAAAATGGCTACCAGTCAGCCATATGACCAGTTTGCCATGTGGCAGGCTACAAAATGGCCGTAACTTGGACCCTTTGCTTAATATGCTTGTAACAGAACTTAGGTTATACCAGGAAATAGAACATTTTAAAACAAGTATACATAAATTACTTGAGAAATAAACAGGACTTTTTAAAAAACAATTAGCTTAATATGGTTAAAATTTTAACTTATATTACCATTTTTAAAATTTACTATTTGTAGACATGAGAAACCATAACAGTTTACAGTTTACATTTTTCTCTGACTTGTAACAACCTTTTCTCTGACCTTCTATGACTTGCTTTAACTCTCTATAACCTTTTAGTTCATCCCTCTGACTTTTTTAGATATTCTTAGACAAATTTTCTTTTTCCTTTCTCTCTTTATTATTTAAGTCTCCTACATTTTCCCTTATTTCTCAGTCAACATAAAAATTTTATCAAAGTCTCTTTTATAGTTCTTAATAACTTTAAGGCCGTTTTTATATAAGTCTGGATCAGGCCAGATAAGTTCATACACTCGAGCTCCATGTGCTCAAGGCAGAGAGACCTGGGGTGGGGGTGCTGCTGGTAACCCCAGACCCTCGGCCAATGCAGGGGTGGGAAAAAGACCCCTGCGGCCCCCCTGCATACCATGTGTGTGGAGCACAGAGAAAGCCAGGCAACCAGGCAGATGGTGGCCTTGCAGCCATGTTCCCTCAGAGCAGGGAAACTCCCGAGGCAAGCCAGGACCCATGGCAGGACAGCAGCTGGGGCAGAAACAGCCCTACTTGGCATGCCTCACAGACCCGCAGGTGGGGAAAGAAAGGGGGTGGCGTGGTGGATCCTGAATTGAAAACCAATGATGATAACACAGAATAGACAGGAAAGAACAGACGCCAACCCAATCCGCCGGCACCACGTATAAGGCAATGGCACCGGGAAGATGGGTGGCAGAACCCTGCGGCTACAATCACTGCTATCTGAGGAGGATCCAAGTCCTTGGCCTCCGTTCGTACCTCCTGGGTGTCCTCAGTACAGCAGTCTGTCCTCCGGGCATCTGCTGATCACAGTTGAGGTGGCGCCACGTGCTCAGAGCATCATGAAAAGACCCCTGACCCATGCATGCCATGTGTGTGGGCAGTAGGGACAGAAAGAGATGCTTAACAAACACACAACACAAATATGAAACGTGGACAGACATTAGACAGCACAAACCGTGGCAAAGAAATGGTGCCCCAAACCAAAATTACAAACAACCCTTGGACTTTCGTCCAGGGCGGAACCAAGGGTTCCAGAAACACGTCTGTTTCTGGGCCCGCACGTCTGCTTACCCTATGGTTCAATTCAAATAACCCTCGGACTTTCGTCCAGGGCGGGACTTCAGGGTCTCAAAATACATCTATTTCCCCCTGAAGTCTGAATTACAAATTCCAAATACCAAATTAAAGTCATGGCACCAAACCAACAAAACAGCAAGAGACATAACAAGCAAACATATAACACTGAACAAATAAGTTGCGAGCTCGAATCATCTTACCTCCAAATCGAATCCACTCAGGTGAAGGGTGGTCGCAAATCCCGGACGAGCCCCCAAATGTTAGACCCCCGAAAACTCAAGTATCCGGGGTCCCAGGCCACGTTCGCGGTCACCCGAATCACCAGGCGGATTAGAGAGCTTGCTGCAAACTGCACAAGGCTTTATTGTAATTTAACGAGCTAACCCCATGTTAGCTCGGGTCTTTCACCCACCCGCCATGGCGGATGGCTAGAAAAGACAGTTCGAGCTGCTGCGTACAGATCTTTATAGGGCAACGTAAGGGGAGTGTCTAGGGGTACGCACAGGCCCACGATTGGTGTGCCTCCAGGCTTGGAGGGCTTGCCCTGTGTTGATTGGTCAACTGGTTGTTATGGTCCATTGGCGCTCCCAGGGTGGTTGCTATGCTTTCTACGTCATTGCTGTGCACTTGTCCGTAAAGCACACCCAGGGTCGTAAAGCATAGCGCCACCAGCTAACTTCTGATTGGTTCTTTGTCACGAGGCAGGCATCTGACTTTCTAGTGACTAACTTCTGATTGTTTCCTTGTCACGAGGTAGGCATCTGACTTTCTAGTGTCTAGGACAAGGTCATAGAAGCACGTGTTCAGCCATTATGGCTGCCAAAAGGGAAGCTGGTCCCTTCAAACCCTGGTCCACTGCAAAAGTAGCAAGAGCTCTTAACAACTCTATAACAAAGGAAGATTTAGGAACTTGTAATAAAAAAAAAAAAGTTGCCAAGTTTTAGAAAATTCAAATCTGTAATATCAAAACTAAGGATTATTCACAGTTCCTTAATTTATCTAGCAACACATCCAAATACTACTAGATGATATCATTAAAATCAAAAGCTGTACCAAGAATTCAAATATTAATGCATTTGATGAAAACAATTTTCAAAAACTTCTTACAAGTCAATGGAGAAGATTTATAACATAAACCCTGGCTATTTCAAATGTTCAGAAGAGGATACTAAAAATACCAAAAAATAAAAGCAGAACAATAACAACAACAACAAAACCCAACAGTTAACTGAATGAAAAGTTGGCTCCCATAGTAGAAATATTACACTGTTAAAGGTACCCCTGGAGAAGAGAAAGAGCATCAGGCATGAGGAGGTAACGCTCCATGATTGAGAATGGTTGGTGTCCTGATTACAGGAAGAATTTTTTGTGATGAATTGTGGAATAAAACATAAGTAGTCACTGGGAAATGGATTCAAACAGTGGCAAATGGAGCTTGAAGATCTGGAAATCTAGCTACCAGTAAGTGTCAGGAAGAGAGGAGGATGTGTCAAGGAACAAAAGGTCTAGTCATTTGTAAACTCTTAGCCTAGAACTAAATCTGTTATTGCACCCCCTTTAGTTTATGGTATGACAGGCTGGGCAACTTGAATGGAGACAGAGAGCAAAGGGCAAAATGTAAAGCTGGGAACAGTCAGCATCTCAAAAGAAAGGAATCAAACCCAGACCAAGGGAAACATAGTAAATTTAAAAGCCTTTAAAACAAGTGCAATTAGAATTCTCAAAAAAAGATAAAGGAAGTGCTGTGAGATTGGCAAGGTATTGGACAAATATTCAGATGTGAACAGACATTTAAAAATTTTAGTAGTAAAAATTTAAGAAGTTCAAGTGTTGTGGAATAATATTTTTGTACACTGTGAAGATTTGTCACTCAGACTGAATAGATAAAAAGCTGAATGGCCAATAGCTAGGCAAGATTTTCAGGGCAGAGAGGATGCTGGGAAGAAGAAGGGTGGAGACATGGAGAGTTGACAGTCAGAGATGGAGGAGCAGGAAAATTGCATGGGTAGTACAAAGTGAAGGTAGTGAAGCCACGAGGCAGAAGATAAATTAGTAGAAATGGGTTAATGTAAGTTATAAGACCTAGTTAGAAACAAGCCTAAGCTATTGGCTGAGCTTTCTTAATTAATAAGAAGTCTCCATGTGGTTATTTGGGAGCTAGCAGGAGTGTCAGAAGCCGAGAACAATTCCAGTAAAGAATGTGGGGGGTAGGGTTGGGAGGGGTCCAAACCTCTGGTTCCAGTATCCAGGAGCAGTAGGTGCCATTATATTGCAGATGCCAGCTGATTTGCATTGAATGGCATAGCCTCAGTGGAGAATGTCCCCTAGTTTTGCATCTCTACAGAACTAAGCATTTGAATAGACCTGCACCAGGGTGGAGAGCTAGGTCTAGGTGAGTAGAGACTGTTTTAAGGTATCTGCTGATAGCGTCTAGGAAGAGGTTAAAAGAGAAATGATTGCTGGTATTGAGAGAGAACGGGTTAGAAAGCAGTTAAGGTAAATGCTGGGATAAAGGGGAGACTCCAGTCTGCAGCATGGAACTGAGAGTTCTCCAAAGATGACAAGATGCCTATGTCTGGTCTTTATCTCCTTTGGGTTGCTAGGAATTTCCAAGTCCATGCTCCCCGACTCAGGCCAAACCTCATGGCTTCGGTGGTTTGGGACTGAGACATGTGGGGCTACAACACAGGAGGGACAGAAAAATATGCCTACATTCAAGTAATTATTATAAAATAGCATAAAGAATAGATAAGATAATCTACTGCTATGGGGGAATGTTAGAAGGCAGATTTTAAAAGCTGGTATTTACATAGGAAGAAACAGAAACTGTGAAATAGGCAGGTAAATAGTCTAAACACAGACATACTAAGACTCCCAGAAAGATGTGGGAGTTGGGATAAGAGATTAGAATGTTGAAGAGATTCCTATGAAAAATTTGCTGAACTGACAAAAATGGGTTTTCAGATCCAAGCTTAACCATTAAAAACAAAAACCTAAATAGGATGTAAGGGGATAGCAATCTGGGCATGGGAATACTAAAGAAAATTCAGGTCACTCATATAATATAATATATATACATATGTATGCATATATATTATATAACAGAAGGTCAAATTACCTGGAATGAAGAACTATCTCAGAGTCATAATAATAGTAGGCACAGCAAGTAATAAAGTGTGATCTTCAAAATCAAAGTAAAGCTATTTATTGTCAGGGCTGAAGTCAATATCCAATTAAACCCTCATTCAAAAGATAAAAATGTGCATCTTCAATGAGATCCCAACATCTTAACATTGACTTTACTATAACAAATTCTTCACAAAACATACAAGAAGGCTGAAGGATTTACCTCAGGAAAAGAGAAAATGAATATAACATAAGGGTGGGTCTCAAACAGCAATGGTAAGTAAATAATTTAATGTGTTAATAACATTTTTAAAATATGTCCTACAAACATATAATACTAATACTAATACTAATACTAATACTAATACTAATACTAATAGCTTTGTGCTTCCAAAAGATATAATTTTTAAAAACACAAAGCAGATACCAAAAGGAATTCCCAGGGATACAATTGTTCCTATGCTTTTCTGTAGAAACAATGCTTAGTAACCATAGACCTTGGTGGAAAGTACTTGAGGTAAACCTGTGTGTGAAAAACTAGACATAAAACAAAGCAGAAAGGATAGATTACATGGTAGTGAAGAATTAACTGGGAACCATACTATAGGACGTCAAGAAAACTGGGAATGCAGAATTCTTTTAATTGGAGCAAAATAACAGATATGTCTTTGGGAGTAAACATTTTAGAAAATGTATAATTTCAGACTGGGTAAGCAACACTCTCACTTAAGCTGTGGCTAACTTATTTCTAGGTAATACTGAACATTGACTGCTCTGTGGTGAGTGTCGAGCAGATAAAGAAGTGACCATGGAATAGAGCAAAAGAGAAGGAATTTTAAAAATTAAGAAAATTCTAAACTTCACAACTTCACTTCATGGTAGGAATTCTAGGTGTTCCTATGTTCATAATACACACATTTTAAACATTTCTTATCTTACATATACATATATACACATATAAATGTACATATATAGGTGTATACCTATATGGTTTATATAGGAGTGTTTGGCCTGCAGGTATGTCTGCTCACCACATGCATGCCTGATATACAAAGAAGCCAGAGAGGATATCAGATCCCCTAGAACTGGCGTTATAGACAGTTGTGAGTATGGGGGATTCAATCTACATCCTCTGGAATAATAGCCAGTGTTCTTAACAGCTGAGCTATCTCTCCATCCCCATAATACATAAGCTTTAAACCCGATTATGTATTTGATTAGCAAGTTATGTCCAATGTGATGCATTTTTGTCTACATATTCTTTCTTTCAGATTCATCTATATGTAGTAAATTAAACACCTTGCTTGACTTAGAATTGAGACAAGGTAAAAATAGTCTTTATATATAATTATTCAGTCCATAAATTTATTAACATATTTTCATATGACTATCATTAATAACTTCAAGAGACATGAAAGCACTATGAATTCATACTTTGCACAGACAATAAAATGATATTTAAATTACTTTTAGCATATATCATTATATAAAGACAGGGCTTCCATGAATGCATGTGATAGTCATATCCACACCCTCTGTTACTCTTTCTTTTCTCTTTATCCTTACGTAGTGGTAGATCATGCCTGTTATCTCAGCCCTGGGGAAGCAGAGACAGAAAGACCCAGAATTTCAGGACATCCTGGTGTACCACGAGATCTTATCTCTAAATAACTAAAGCCAATAGATTAGTTAAAAGTAAATATAAATCAATTAACAAGACTCTAATACAATATGAAATATACAGGAGGCTTTAAAAAAAAGTCCTTCCAAGAAAACAGTAATTCAAAGGTGTGAGGGGTTTTGGATACTTGTAAGCACTAAAAACCAGCTGAATCAGGTTTGTCCAGACACACAGTTCTGTATCTCTGTTTAATGAGATTAGTTTATGGAAGATCGTCACTGTAGGGATATTAAAGTTTCAATAAAATGAGGTCCTGGAATTTTGCCATTGTTTTCTCAAAGCATGCTGTTCTGTGTTGGGGCATGATTCTACTCCTGGTGTGAGGCAGTTTATTTGTGCAAAATGCAATCAGCATGCCTTTTTTCTGTAGTGTCAGCTAATTCTCACAAGGCACCTGGATGTGGATAGATTCACACAATGGGCTTAATTTGGTCTGGGGCATTCTAAGTCACACTCTTCAGAAAATCAAATTTCTAAGGAAACAAGTTGCAAAAAAATATGTTTGCTAACTTAAAAATAGTTTAAAAAAACAAACAGGTTGTTATGTTGACCTATTATTCCCTTAGTTTTATGAAAATTATTTAAATAGAAATTGATTTAACAGTTCAACACTTGTCTATTTTTTAAAAAAAGTATGCTTGAGTGAATAGAAAGATTAACAAAATTGAGTTTCTAGTCTCAAATTATTGATGACAAAGGCACATGATTACTGGAGCATAAAGACAGGAGCTGAGAAGGGTATAAGGAAGTTAGGGACAGAGTACTTTGCTGGCACAGAAAGGAAATTCTGTCCAACTGGATAAGTCATTATTGGCCTCACAGAAAAGACCTTCATCCTAGGAATCTACAGTGGGAATCTACAGTGATTGACAGGAAGATGGCTATAGCATCCATTAAATGGGTAACAAAGGAACATGCACAAAGAGAACAGATGACCCCACATTTGACAGATTTCCATTGAAAAGGGAAAAATCCAGCTACATTTGTCCACTCCTACAAATGTAACTGCAGAATGCCTAGAGCTATTAATGAAATTGTACTTAATTGATGACCACGGGTTTAGATGATCAATAGAAAATTGAGAGTCCAACTAAAACCATTAGAGAATGACTTGATTTGGAGGTAGAAGGAAGAAAATAAGGCAGTGGGCAGATGGATTCCAGAAATGGGAAAGGGAGGTGAAATCAATGGTGAGTACGGGTAAATAGCTCATCAGTACCACTAGGTTTGGAGGACACTGCAGCTTGACTTGTGATCAAAATGCTGCAAAACAAGGCACTAAAACATCAGAACATTGATCACTGGTCAGGATGAACCTTAGTCATCTATCTGGCCCTGGAAGGAGATTTGATGACCCAAGGTGTCTAGAAGGCCATACATAACTATGTAAACCTGGCCCCAAGACTCTTAAAGCCTTATGGTCACTTGACAGCAAGAGACTGAGAAAGCAAAAAGGCAGGTCATTGTTCCTTACTTTAAGAGACAATCCAAACAAGCTGTCAATCAACTGCATAGGACAATCTCCCAGGAAAAGTTTCCTGTTCTAGAGATGTTTTCCCCCCCTCTTCAAGAACTGTAAGTTGAAACTAGGACCCTCATTTGAGTTTGGCAAGCACTCTGCCATCAAGATAGAATCCCAGCCCTGGTTTTAGGGATTTTTCAAGTAACATATAGCCAGTTTAAATGCACATGTGAACAGTAGTCTCCTGGGCCACTGTTTGCATTAACTAGAGAAAACGCTCTACCTTGCTCTGTCAGAAGCCTACCTACCTTCCACTCTACCCTACCTGTCTCACCTGATCCATCTCTTTTTAAAGCTCCTTAAAACTTGTGTATAGGTGTTTTGCCCATGTCTATGTTTATATACCACTTGAGGAAGTCTGATCCCTTAGGACTGGAGATATAGATGGTTGTGAGCTACCATGTAGGTGGTGGGATTTGAACTGTTGTCCTCTGGAAGACGAGTCAATGCTCTACACTACTCAGCCATCTCTCCAGCCCCTCATCTGAATTCTTTTGATGAAGATCACAACATCTGAGAAGGCAAAGACAAAGATCTCCAATGCTGACTTAAAAAAAACAAAACAAAACAAAACAAAACAAACAAAGTTTTCACCTCAAAATGGGTAAGATATGTTTATCTGAGTTCAATGTTAATGGTCATGGCCAAGGAACACAGATTTAGGTGAAAATACATTTGTGAGTACATAAAGGATACAGATTACAGTGAAGTGGGAAAATCTCGGCTCTAAGGCCTCAAGTGCTCTCTGACCACATTCTTGGCTTTTGAGTGGTAGAAGTTAATGGTCTGGTAAAATGTTTCACATGGTAGTCACAAGGATGTTAAATTAGACACAGATGTGAGCAATGAATAGGCATTAAGAAGCTAAGATAGTAGCTACAGATAGTTGGCTCAGTATCTGCACTGCTCTACCCTTTCCACAGTCACTGAAGTTGCCAACTAACATTTACAGAGTGTCCAGTGTATGAATGGCTTCTTTCCAGGATATAGTTCACATCAATAGTTCACAAAACTATAGTTCGTGAGTCCCCCATGCCCAGCCCTCTTAGATATGGGAAGGAGTCAGGTAAGCCATCTGTCTTAGGGCTTCTATCGGTGTGAAGAGACACCAACCCATGACCAAGGTAACTCTTAAAAAAAATTTAGGCAGTGGCTTATATTTCAGAGGTTTAGTACATTATCATCATGGTGCAATATGGTGGCCTTCAGGCAATTATGGTGCTGGAGAAGTAGCCGAGTGTCCTACATCTTGACTTCCAGGCAAGAGGAAGTGGTCTCAGATATGAGACCTCAAAAGCCTGCCTTCACAGTGATATACTTCCTCCAACAAGGCCATACCTCCTAATAGTGCCACTCTCCTTGGGGGCCATTTTCTTTCAAACCACCACACCATCTGAGAAGCAGGCGGCTACCGCTCTGGCCACACATCAAGTACAAAGGGACTATGATCAATCATTAACATTTGCCACTTCCAGGGAGGACCACCTCCAACTTTCCATGGCAATGTTCATATTTATTTATCAAGACCAAATATAACAGTATGTAAAATACCAAGAGAGTGTTCATAATGACTTTACCCCAAATTCAGGGATGACCCAAACAAGTCCACAGCACTGAAAGGCTCCTAAATGCACAAACTCAAACTAAGCCCATTAATACAACTCCAAGTATTCACCTTGTTCTTTGTGCATATTAAAAACTAGATTCATATTTTCCCTGGATGTAGTGGTGTCACAAACCACTACTCAGTCAATCAATCTACAGTTTTGCTTTCAAAAGTTTTCAGAAAAGTCTCTGCTGCCAGTTTATACTCTGAACCTTAGCTTTACCTTAACTTCACTTAATTATGTTTATGAACTATATTTCTAACTCATAATTGGGGCAAAAATTTGGCTAGATATTTCTGCTTTCTCTCCTTTTCCCTTTACATCCACAAAATGTTGATAACCTAGAACCTGTTTGTTAATAACGGATGGAGACACACTCCTCAGCACACTCAATTTATAGCTCCCCTGCAGACTCCCTACCACCTATAATGGACCAACAAAATGGTCCTTTACCATAGCTCCACTTCCATATATGTTCAATAGAAAGCTCTGGGTTGACCCTGATCTCTCAGTCTACAAAGAGGCTAAGGGTAGAAGCTGGAACCCTAGGCTGGAGACAAAGGGCTAAAGAATGGGAACAGAAAAGACATACTGATCTTTGAGAACTTAAGTAATATGTGAAGTTCTGATAATTCATCAGCTCAAAGAAACAGAATAAAAGAGTTGCTAAATATTTGTACTGCAGTATTCATTGTGATACCATTGGAATAATATCCTATATTTATTTCATTAGAAAATGTACCGTGTACCAATTTAAGCTCATAAATTAGCATGGCTACAGCCTCAGATTCTGGAATTAACTTGGACCCACCCTGAGAAGAGCTACAGGCAGCCTCAGGAACCTGAGAGGGACTGCTAACAATAAAATTCCAAAGCACCTACTTGGGTACTTCTTCCCTGTAAGGACTTCCTCCTTGGGGTTGAAAATAAACACCATTTGTCATCCTTCCACTTAATCTCCCATGTTACACAAAGGTGTGTTTTAATCTGTCTTGGATATGGTTTTGTATCAATTTCATCACACATTACATGGCAGAATAAGTGTACAGACCATTTAAATTAATTCCTTCATTTAAATAATCTCTGATCTAGAAGTGTCAAAGTAATATGAAAATCAACTGGATGTTGTTAGAATTACTTTTGTTTTCACTGCTGGAAACCTTACCAACAATGTCACAGTGCCAGAACATAAACCCGATCATGTTTTAGGTAAGAAGAGGAACAGAGTCTATGAGCATCTATGAGCTTTTAAATTTTTGATCTAATAGATTTTTTGAAAGTGTTTATCATTCAGTAAACGTTTACCAGGTGTTGGTGATCCTAGCAAGCAAAAGTCAGATATGGTCCCGTCTCCAGACTGACGAATAATTTTAGGGTAAAAGAGATGCTATGGATGACAGCTCTAGGGGGATGGGATGGCTCTTTGAATCCTTAGTACCACCAAAAAGCCAGTTGCAGTAAAAGATGTCTGTAATCCCAGAGAGGGTACAGTGAGATTGGAATGCAGAGACAAGGGTGTCCTTGGAATCTTGTCACTAACTAGCTCCCAATGTAGTGTTAAACAAAAGACTGTCACAAAAAAGTGAAGGTTAAGTGCAGACACCCAAAATTGTCCTCTGACCTTCACATGTACATCATGCCACAAGAATGTCTGCACGCGCACGTGCACACACACACACACACACACACACACACACACACACACACACACACAGTGACTTTAAATACAATTAGTGTTTTCAACAACAAATCAAGTCTCTGCCACAGATAACTCTTAATCCACATCAAATTGGAGTGAGTTATAACATAAATCTTCAAATGAAGATTTTAGAAGAAGAAATAAGGCAGGGCCTGTTATAGCTGAAAGGAAGTGTTAGCCTCATTAAGCAGGACTATTTTCCTGAGCAAGGCTTTATATTTTAAAATATGCAACAGACACTTACATAATATCATAATCTTTGCCAATTGTTACCCAGAGGCAGGGATTCTTGTGACCTGAGATGGGCCTCTGCCCTCTGGCTCTCGTGTTCTCACCCTTTCTGATTCAGAGGGTTTTATGACACAGCTACCAGGCTTGTTTCCACTTCAAGTCAGTTAAATTATACATGCTTTTATTACTACACACTATGCCAGGCCCTGAGGAAATACGGAATAAACAGGGCATTATACTAGACCTACCACTCATTAACCCTTCCCTTTTCTGGCACCACACTATCAGAGCTTGGACATACCATCACTGTACACTACCCATGGAGGAAGACAAACACAGCATCTGTGGATTTTCCCATAGTTAACTTCTCCGATCTCAGCAACCTACTGCCTTGTGTTCCTCGTACTCATCTGGAGGGGGCAGAAGGAGGCACCCCACAAGCTCAAACCACTGCTCATTTTCTTCTTTCTTGGTTTGAAGTCCAGCATAAATTCCAGATGTGCTTCTGAAGCCATTATTGAGAAAACTGAAATCATGTGTTCCCCACACTACTTTACAGCTCTAACTTTACCTATCTATCTCCTTTCATGCTATGCTCACCAAGGTATGTCATGAGCTAGTACCTGCACCAAGAGCCACAGACCCTCTGAAATGCAGCCTAGAAGACCTCTTGTGCCCCAAACACCTCCCTGCCCAACACTAGCTTTCTAAGGAGTGACTGTTGAGGGAGATGATGAAAGACTAGCTCCAGTGAGAAGCAACTTCCTCTCTAACACACACAGCCTCAACCTAAGAGTCTCATGATTTTGCTAATCTAATCTCATGCTGACACATGACTTTCATGCTGTCCTCCAAGTCCCCGGGGAAATTAAAACATGATTATAGATTTCCTAGTGGCTTCTGTTAAGAAATTTATCCCATCCAACTCACATTATAACTCCTTTGATGGAATTATCCTGATCCACAAGTCTTTATCTTTTGTGGATTACCAATGACTTGAGCTTGAGACGTGCTCATTAAATAGTTAGAAATATGAAGAATTAGAATCTCCCATGGGTATGTGTCTATCAACGAAGCTAACATTTTAAATTTGTTAAGTGTTCCTAGTTGTTGGTGTCTACAAAGGTCAACTATGGAAATCACAAAGCTCCCTGTATTTCTTCCTTTGTTCCTCCACCTTTGCTCTTCTGGCCTCTGACTTTGGTGTGGACTGTGAGGACAGAGCTAGGTAATATGTTGAGTTCTGATATTCTCCAGGAGCCATATAGGAGCCTCCTCCTGTACCTTATTCTCTGCAGTAGGAGGGACTTTTCTGATATCTCTAAGCAGAGGAACGTACTACACCACCTACTGCTGCACAAATGCATGTAGTAAGCTCACCAAGAACTCAATTTAATACTCAGCAAGAAATGCATTATTCTATTTTATATTGCTTTCATAATACCATTAAAATTAACTTTTAAAATAATCTCATTTCTTCACATTTCATATGGACGGCTACATCGACCTTTTCTGAAAGTTCTATAAAGTTAAAATGGGTGTTGTGGTCATAAGGATATGATTAACATGGAGATGAGTCATGTATTTCTGTATCTGAGAGAGGTTTGATGAAAAGTTATCACCGTTACCAATCTAGAAGGCATTACAATTTTTGTTACTTGAACAAATTTCTTGTAGTGTTTTAAATCATGTTTTGAATACGTTTTTGGAGGTAGAAGAAAATTTTGTGACTACTAATATAAAATTGTACCCCATCCCCATTGTGGACTACCCCTTTAGACTTGGAATATTTCAGTATGTGCATTAATGATTCTAGTGGCTTTGGGGTGGGGTACATGAGTATACAGGTATACATGCAGAGGCCAGAGGGGGAATATCAGGTAGCCTGCTCTGTGATTCTTTACCATATTCCCTGGAGACAGTGTCTCCCAGCAAACCAGGAGCTGGACTGACAGCTAGAAAGCCGCCGCCCCCCTCCTGCCCTGACCTATTTGCCTCTGTTACCACCCCATGGAGTTACAGACCTGTGCTTGTGAGGCTACATCTACGTTTTAATTTTTTATGTGTGCTTTCTAAGAGGCATCCTTGTGTCTTTGTGCTTACACAGAATACATTCTTACCCACTGAGCCATCCCTACAGCCCTCTAGTTACTTCTAATGCTTAGATTGAATCTTTTCTTTTGCCTTGCTGTTGGTACTTCCAAGAAGATCCAATCCCTTATCTGATGAACCCTTCTACAAGACTGTAATGGGAAGAAGAAGCTTTGTAGCACTGTTCAGTTATGAAATCAGCTCAGTCATATGCATTTATAATTGCTAATTATCAGTATATAATGTTGCAAAAGACACCTCACCCCCATCCCTATGCTGAAATCCTATTTGCAAGTGGAATGGTTTTAGAATGTGATACCTTTGGAAGGTAATTATGTCATAAAGGCAAAGCCTTCATGATGGGACTAGTATCCTTATAAATGGAAGAGTATTGGTCCTCACCCTCTCTGCCAAGTGAAAGGGCAGAAAGTGCTGGGTCCCCTGTGAACCAGGACTTGCCCATGCCTCTCCCTTGTTCTTGTACTTCTAACCTTCAGGACTGTGAGAAACAACTACTAGTTGCAGTTCCTGGCTTCTTAGAATTGGCTAAGGTACTGAAATTAATGATTCCTACCAGTCACACTGATAATGTTCATTACGTTAAATGGCAATGGTAAAGTCAAGCCAGTTTAAGACTCTAAATATTTTACTATACCAATAACCCCATACTTATTTGGGAGTTAAAAAAAACTAATAGAATAACAGGAGGGAAAACAAAGCAGGTAACGGAGCACAGGGGGTGTTGGGGAAAGAGAAATTATACTTTGATAGACTTCACTTAAGAAAAAAAGCAGTCATTTGAACACAAACTGTTTGTCCCGCAGCATAAATGACTTGGTGCCAGTGTGAACCCTAAAAGATTCATATGTGCTGAGTGAGAAAGAGTGAGCATAATAGACATACTAATGGAATGTAAAAACTGAGCTGGGTCAGTTGGAACATCTCAATTTTGAATGGTGCCAACAAAAGATCAAAGTAGGGAATGGAGGGAGAAATGGGTTTTAATCAAATCCAGAAGAATTGAAAACCGAGGTTAGGAACCAAACTAAGAGATCATTTACCAAGCACACAGTAAAAGTTTATCAGGTATTGGTGACCCTGGTAAGCAAAAGCCAGATACAGCCCAGGTCTCCAGACTGACACATACTTTTAGAGTAAAAGAGATGCTATGGATCACTGCTCTGGGGGGATGGGATGGTTGCTGTCAAGGTTCTGAAAGCTTTTTCTCTTATATCCATATTCTGGATGATGAGAGTCAATTGATTTTATTAGCTGTGTAACCACAGGAGTGGTAAAATGATGCAAAGTTCTCTAAATTTCTCCCATGGGACTATGAAAGACAGTCACACAAGAGTCTAGCTGGACTTTGATCCCTGAGGCTTTGTGACTGTGTGACACTTTGTTCTGTATCTGTGCTTCAGCCCTGCATTTACCATTGGTTCTTTGGTAAAACTTCAGAGGGAGGACTTCATTTATCATCCTCTTCATGCTCTCTCACTTAATGCTACATCAAAATAATGATTTGACACTTAATGCTTAATCACTGGTAGCAAAACCCAGCTTTAAAATACTATGTTGTAAAAGTACTTGCCGTTTTCTTTTGTTTTTATAAATCAAACATGCATTTGTATCAGCAGAATTTTAATTCAGATTATTTTGTGTGAGAAAGACATACTTTTTAAATACATCATCTTTTCTAAAAGAAATTGAAGCAAAGGAAGAGCCAGTGTCTCACCAGTGGGACTGTGAGCCTATTTAAGATGCAACTATTGAAAGACACTACCAGATAATGTCTTCTATACTATCCAGACACTGATAAAAACTAGCTGCCTTGTAGGAGTGAAAAAAAAAAACCTCTTTTATGATGTAATAAATTACTTAATGCTAACAACTTCCCCAGCTCCTAAATAGGTTTAGGTATATAACCATCATTATTTGGGGAATGAGCTCAAAATTCTCTTCCAAGCCTGGTAAAATCTGTCAACCACTGTTGTTTATTTATTTAGCCCATTTAAGTGTTTAAGTGTTTTTATCAAATGGCTCAATTCTCTGTCTACATAAGACAATGAATCAGTCTGGCTATCAGAGACATCCGTCTTGAACATAGTCTGCTATGACCAGCTATTCTGTAGGAATTAGATAGTGAATAGTCATGATGGCAGAATAAAATATAACTTATTTAATATAAGAATCTGGCCTATACTACTAATATAAAAAGCATTTCCAATACCTACTATGTATGACCCAAGAATCATTTAGGTACTAAGAATCTGACACCGTATAAAATAGGAAAAACAAAAAACCCTGTCTTCATAGAACTTACATTCGGAAGTACCTAAAAGCACCCATTATTAGGAAAGCAAATGAAAAAACAAAAGGACAATTAAAAATCAAATTTTTGTTGTGTGTGTGTGTGTGTGTGTGTGTGTGTGTAACATGATTAAAAACAACAGCAAAAATCAATGAAGAAAAAGTAGAACGGAAGACAGGGAGTATTGAGCATTTTGAGCTTTTGATTTGGTTTGGGCAGGGAAGTAAAGATACAATTTCAAAGCAGGCAGCTGAAAAGGAAGATGAGAGAAAGTGACACTCAGGTAGCTCATGAGGGAGATGGGGGAGGGACCAAGTGGACATCTGGAGGAAAAAGTACTTGCCAAGAGAGCAGGCCAAGCAAGCATGTGAAGACCCTGGGGTTGGAACAAGCCTGAAGAGATTGGAGAAGCACAGGGTAGCTGGTATTCTAGTGTGTCTGAGAGTAATTGAGCAAGTGAAGGTAAAAATCAGAGAGATGTGGGCTTGATTCTCTGGGGTTTTGCGGGTCTCAGACTTCTAGAATAGAACATTAGGACATTTCAAAATGGCCCAATTCACACCTGTTACACAAAAGTAGAGTGATCCTGTTAAAAATCACTTATGCATGTACAGCGGGGTCTGAGATTCAAGCCAATGAAATGAATGGGTTATCTGTCAGGTATCTGGAAGTTTATTAAAGGGGGACAAAAGTCAATTATAGTATCTCAACTCCAGACTGAGCCCAGGAGATGAAGTCACAAGGAAAAGAGTTTAAACAGTAGGGACCAGAAAAGAAGACTCAGGAGGTATTTTTTAGATAGGGAAGGAGATGCAGAGGCCAGTGTGTGTATAAGAATCAGTTAATCTTGTACTGCCCATCCCCCACAGGAACTGCATGAAGTCTGTTCAGGATTCCATTGAAATAGGGTTTGCTCTCTAGAAGCTGGAATGAGTTACAAACATGTTAAGTTTGAGCAATGGCCCAAATCCTGTACTACACAATAACTGGATATATCCAAAGGGAAGAGAACACCAAAGGGAAACACTGTGAATAGGGAGGTTAGGACACAACAGCAGCCCAGAACACAAAGATTCCATGAGCCAGCCTGCATTCCTCCTCCCGGAGTAGGCATCAGGAACACGACCTCCTGCTCAGTCAGAAAACTCTTAGTTTTCTGAAATCACTTCATGTTTGATTTCATCTGATTAAAAGTCTGCAAGGTTGGGCTGCTACAAAAATACAAACTCTCTTCCTATCCCTCTCCCCTCCTTTCTTCTTCTCAGGCCCTCCGGCCTCTGGGGGGAGCATATAGGAGAAAGTGGGCGGGTCTTTAACTGATAAGCCCCCTCTTTAAGGAGGCTTCACCTTTTGAACTTCTAAGAGGCCTTTTTCCCTCAGGAAGGAAAGACCTGGGAGAGTTCACACATGGGAACATTCAAGCAAGGAAGCAGCCTCTCTGGAAAAGAAGAGGCTCTAGACTGAGGAGGATGAGGAACAGGCATCTCCAAGACTGGTCCCCGGGAAGAGAGACACAGACCAAGCAGATACATTTCTGATGTAGTAGTCTGCCTTGGGGCCAGTTCCAGGCCTGGGTGGGACTGGTGCAGGGGTAGGGAAGGCACCGGGTGGAAGAAATCCCTTACTCTTTAGATTTATCTGATCCGTGGGCAGAGTTGATCCGATGCACTTCTTTTCTTTTAGCTTGTTTGGAGGCCATGCCTGAGGCTCACCCAGCAGGGCCCACTGAGAACGTGGCAGGGCCCACTGAGAACGTGCGTGCGCCACAAGGCCCGTGAGGCCTCCTGCGTCTGCCGTTGCCAGGCGACAGTGAAGGAGTTCTGAGAACCGGAAGAATCCTGCCAGGCCTGCTTGTGGGCGGAGGGCGGGCTCTGAGTGGAGACATAGCTTAGGAGTTGCTTTTATCCGGAGGAACTGTGATGTGGGCCAGCACTGACAGGATCAAATGGCTGCAGAGGGGGTTCTCTGCAGCTTGCTATACCGGGGTCTGCGACTCTGAACTTTAGACACAGACTCAGCTCTTCAACTACGAGGACACTGGTCTTATTGGGGTCGCACCACGGTGTTCTCTTAGCTGAAGAGAAGAGTTCCTTCATCAAATACCACTGAGTTTGCCAAAGGCTTAGAACACACACACACACACACACACACACACACACACACACACACACACACACACAAAAAAAAAAAAAAAAAAAAAAAAAAAAAAAAAAAAAAAAAAAAAAAAAAACGGTGGATCCAGAAAGGAATCCATTGTGGAGACTTGGAGATAATCATAGTCTTGTCTGGCTAGGTGAAAGGATTAATCCCGTTATGGAATTGAGGGGCACTGAAAATGGACAATAGGGAATCTAAGTAAACCCCGGATCTATTAAAACTGCGCATTGGTGCTCAGGCATTCTGTGCCGTCATCTTGCCTTGCAGCTGGCTCTCTTTGACCCTCCTTTTGTTCATTTGTTAGCAGATGATAACTCCTACTCTGACCATAGAATGGATTCAGTACAACATGCAAGACTTCCTCATGCACCTTCTGGGAATAGGCATTTAACATGAATGAATGTGGCCAACCAGCTAAACATAGAGCCATAAGCAGAAGGCCATAAGCAGAAGGCCACCACTCACTGAGACAAACTTTTTTTTTTTTTTTTTTTTTTTTGAGACAGGGTTTCTCTGTGTAGATTTGGAGCCTATCCTGGCACTCGCTCTGGAGATCAGGCTGGCCTCGAACTCACAGAGATCCGCCTGTCTCTGCCTCCCGAGTGCTAGGATTAAAGGCCTGCGCCACCAACGCCAGGCGACAAACTATTTTTTCAGCCCATTTTAACTTCAAAGTCAAATTTGACACATGGCCCTGAGGTTTAGAACATACAGGTAACCTCTCCCATAAACCTGGAAGTACTAAACATCTTTAAATAAAATAATCCCCTTTGCTCTTGGGAGTAAGAACATGCCAAGTCTATGATTCAGTTGAGAAAGCAATTTCCTCAAATCAAATCTTTCAATTCTGACAAATGACTGCCCTAATCTCTCCATTTTAGTCTATTGCAATCTTACTACTGTTGAGAGATACATAAATGAGGATTAGATAATCACTTCATTGTATTTTATATATAAAATAAATTCAAAGTCTGAAGTATTAAATTTATCACCCAGGAAGTAACCTCAAATCCTTCCTTTAAACTGGATCTACAGACAATGGAGGTTCCATAAAGAGTCCTGCTTTGTTTGCCAAAGTTCTAGAATTTCCATAGAATTCTTCCAAATGAAAGTAGACTAAATGGTGAGAAAACATATTTGCAATGAATTTTAATGAAGTAATGAGATAATTGCCATAATTTGGTATAAATGGCCCGTGTATAAAGGTAGCACAGCTCTAAGTAGCCAGCCACAGAGAAGGGTAAATTTAATTACGAGATGGGGCTTTCTTTCCCTGACATCATCATCCATGCCCACAAATGTCAAGACCCTGAGAGAAGAAAAACTCTTCAAATCAAAACAACTACAAGCCAAATACATTTTACAGATAAAGAACCCCAGACCTAGAGGAGCCAACTATCCTGCCAGAAACCCTAACACTGTACAATGATGGCCTGTGGACAAGAGGCATTAAGTCAAGAGTGCTGATTTAAGCCAAACATATCACTATTCTATTCAGACCCCTTCAAATAGATATTTACCTATTGTTAGGATAAAAATAAGAGGGAAGTCATGGAACGAGAGGATCACAAAACAATTTTAAGAACTATGTTGTCTTAAGAAAGTCTTAGGCTGGTGTTCCTTCTGTAATTTTTCTATTGAGAATGCAGCATGTGCAGATGGAATCTCTCTTCCTTAGAGAGTTAAATCATTGAGCAAGCCACAGAAGTAGCATGTGTGTTTCTCTGAACTTTACAATGACATATATGATAGCACATAAAAGGAGAT
>NC_048595.1:274613047-274648047 GCF_003668045.3 Cricetulus griseus | reverse complement strand
GTCCCTTCTTGACTTGTCCTCTATCTGTTGTGTGAAATTCTCAACTTTCGAACTGCAAGTCCTGCAGCAGAGTGGGTGTTTCTGGGCAGGGTGAACCAAGAGCAGCATGGAGGTGGTTTGGAAAAAGAATAGGATGTGAATTTCAGAACAGTAAAATGACTATCTCCACCCACTGCCAAGAAGGAAGTGGTTTAGTGACAAACATCTCAGGTGTGGGATGTGAGCTAGTGAGCTGCAGTGCCTTTGATTCTGTAGTGTGAGAATAAAAGGCCCCTTATCATTCAGCTGCTCAGACTCCCCCACCCCTCCTCCTTCCTGCCTCCCTCTCCTGCTCTGTAAGCTAGGTCCTTTAGAAGCAAATCTTGCTGCTCCAAGCGTTTAATGATGTGCCATTGCTCGGCAATAGTTGGGATCAGAAAAAAAAAAAAAAAAAGCGCTCATCAGCAATTTAGATATTAATCATAGGTTCTGAACTTTAAATAGATGCCTGAACTCTGAAAAGTCTTGGTTTAAATAAATAAAATGCGCCGAAGGGATTGCATTTGTAGTTCAAACGTTATCTTGTTCATTTGGTTTCCGAGGACGTGCATCCAATATGTTCTCTGGGGGCGCTTTGCATTTTGGTACTCGGGGTAAAGCAGGATGCGAGGAATACATAAGGTGGCAGCTCATTATGCAAAGTCTGTGAATTTCAGAAAAATGTGCCACTCTGAAGTTGCTCAGGGTCTCTCCTCCTACGGCTCGTATTCACACCCATTGATGAAGCAGAAGTTGGCTCTCAGCACTGAGAAATCCAATGGTAGCTCGGGAACTTTGTTTAATGTTAGGTAGGACTCTTTTTCGAGAGACCAGAAGGGAGAATGCAAGGTAGTTGGCTAGAAATGCAGATAAAAGACGTTTCCAGAAGGTGGGGGCAGACACTCAGCATTTCCTCATGGTTGCTAAGTTACATAAGAAGCAAGATCACAATCAGAATGCTTCTGAGGCAAACACAGAACTCAGTTTAAAAGGGGATGTGAACGGTCCTATGAAGAGTTGTTGACTAAGAGACAAGCAGTCTTGTTCACAGGATGAGGCCCTAGGGTGGCAATGGCCAAGAGTCCTCTCATCCCCTTGTCCAAACACACTCACAAAGTCTGGCTACAGCCTTCCTTCCCAGGTCGATGCAGATTGTCTATGGGTGGTACATTTAATTCGCTTTCTGAAGTCTCAAATTCTACAGATTTATCTAGCAATCCCATAAGGTGGCTGACTAGGCTCCACGCTGGTCCTCCTCAACTCCAGTAGGACTGACATTTGAGAGGGGTTACTTTTGATTGAGGCCGTCCCGTGCATTATAGGATGCTTAATAGCATCCTTGGCTGTTACAAGCAGACACTGAGGGTAAAACGCCCTCTCGGGTTCCACATTCTTGTGTGCCTTGAGCAGAGAGAAGTAGATAGTAATGGGAACAGAGGCAGCATGTGAAGAAAAGAGCAGTTTCAAGAAAGAAAGTGGGCCGGAGCTGGGAGAAAAGATGGGAATCGCCATACCCTGCAGGCTCTTTATGTTGGGACCTGTGTAAGTTAACCGTACTCGGCACAGCCTTTCTGTTCATGCTCTTTAACGTTTCAGAGGGGCTGGGTTTCTAGCTTGTTTTGCTTTTCTGTGTTAATTTTGTCGTCACTTCCCACCCTCACTCCTGACCCAAAGCCACTAACACTCTCTTCCCCTTCCACCAAGTCATCGCCAAAACAATGGCTCTAGAGTTTCTATGGCAATTTTCTGAGAAACCCTTAGACACTTTAAGCATCTATTGGATGTTTCAGGGTGTCTTGCCACTTTTTCTGCTGACTTACTGTAATCCCTACAATCTATTTTTAAAGAATCAGAATTCATTGTTTCAAGCCTCTAGATCCTCAGTGACAAAGTATGGAAGAGAATAGAGTATTTGATGAACTGTTCAATGGGCTAGGACAAAATGCATACTAGGCAGATCCTTGTTTCTGAGTGGCAAATCTAGTCTCAAGTGTTTATCTTCCTTTCTGTCCTCATGCATTTTAAATTCTATTACCTTCCTCACTTGATACCATCCCCACCAAATGCTGCTCAGTGCCAACCATCTTGTCTACCTGATACTCGACCCAATCTGTTTCTGTAGCCCACTTTCAGTCAGGCATCATCTAATAGTCTCAGATTCTTCCATCTGCCTATTCTTCATGTTATTCATGATTTGGAGAAAAATCTGGATGCTTTCTGAGGAGAAGAGTTCCTTCTTTGCTCGTAAGTCACTCTTTTTATAGCTCTGAACGCATTGTATTGCCTACTTATGTGTCTCCTTCCCCTGGAAAGTGAGCCACTTGAAGATTGTGCAGCATGTATGTTTTACATCACCACGTGGCCAGCTCAGGGGTGAAACTGTAAACATTATGGAATGGATTGTGGTACGCTCAGCTGCAATTGAAAAATTCATGAAGACTACAGTAAACCAGAGGCTGCAGCAGTGACTGGCTAGCTTGGTTAGGAGCTACTGTGTCAAACGTTTTTTCCTTCCTCTGCCTTCCCTCAAAGCCCGACTCCTCTGTTTGCTCCACTTCACATACTCAAGGGAAAAGCAGCTTTAGGCATGATGGGCAGAAAGAATATGGTAACTTAGAAGCCAGAATTGCCTAGGCAGAGATAAGCCTCTATCAACTTAAAATGAGTAGTAGATTCAAGAAGGAAGATGGGGGCAAAAAAAATTACCTTAGGAAAATGCAAAACCCACATCCTTAAATTATAGCTGATTTCACATTGATATTGCAGAAAAAGAAAGAAAAACAATGCACAAGATAAACATTTCCCTCCATTGTTTGAAATTCAACCTTTTCCCCCTCATGTCTGTGTCTGTGTCTGTGTCTGTGTGTGTGTGTCTGTGTGTGTGTGTGTGTGTGTGTGTGTGTGTGTGTGTGTGTGTGTGTCTGTCTGTCTGTCTGTCTATGTTGGAAGGCCAGAGGTCGATGCAGGGTATGTTTCTTAGCCCCTTGATGAATGTACACCCATCAATTGGGCTAGTCTAGCTTTGGTCTGAGTCCTTAGTCTCTGTGTCCTGATGGGCTTACAGGCACCACACTCGCCTGGCATATACATGGTTACAGAGAAACAGAACTTGGTCCTCATATTAGTATGGCAAAAGCTTTTCTCACCCAACCATCTCCCTGGCCATCCAATCTAAGATTTTTGAAAGACTTCCTCTGGTGTTCACAGAATAAGTAAAGCTCAATAGTTAAAGTAAGGACAAAGCCTGCATGCTGCTGAAAAGAAGCTTAGTGTCTAAAAATACAATCTGTACTGAAGATCAAACAATTACAGAGTGCTAGATCTGAGTAGGCTTGGTTGCTGTATCTGTAATGTGAGCAGTTAAAACGGATGGCTAATGTATATCTTTGTTCAACATCTCGTGAGATTTTGAGTAGGTGGAGGATGATTGGATTTATAGAAACAAATAAATCAACCAACCAATCAATCAACAAAAATTTACCCCAAAGCCTCTGCCATTCCTCACAAATTAAAAATGGAAAAAACCCTACTTTCTCATAGAGCTTTTCATTCATATCTACTATATACACTAATAACTACATATTCTGATCAGGTGTCTGGCTACAGTAGCAGCATGAGGTAAGTTTGAGAGCTATGCTGGCTAACACAGGTGTATCTTTGGAGAAGGGTAACTTGGCAGGAATCTATAAGAAGCAAGACAAATACCAGCCAGCCTCCTTATAGCCCAGCTCCCTGCTGGCCCAAACATCTATTCATATGGTATTATTCACTCACAATAACAGCACCCAATGGTTGAGAAATGGCCAGACCATATTGAGGCAAATCTTTGGGTGTGTCTGGGAGGGTGTTTCCAGTAAGGACTGAGGGAAAAAAATGACCTTGGGAGTGACCGGCTTCAGCTGATGCTCTGAGGTCCTGAACTGAATACAAATGGGAAAAAGAGAAAGCCAGCAGGGTGCTAAGACTCCCATTCCATGGTGTGCAGGGATGTGAGAAAGGAGCTGATATGTGCTCCCACTGCCACGGAGTCACACTCTGTCATTCCACTCCTGACCACTGGGCCTGGTACGGTAGACTGTATCCTCAAACTGTCTGCCCCAATAACCCTTACTCCTGTATGTTGTTTCTTGTCGGGTACTTGGCCAAAGCCACATGAAAAGCAATTGATGCAGTTATCAAGGGCTCATAGTCATATGTTTTGGCCTCCATAATGAAGGGATGTTTCAGTCGGGGGAAAGGCTATATCAGAAGGTTGATCGGGTACGGCCTATCTATACACCAGTGTCATGTTCCCTTCCATATCGCTGCCTGAGGGAACATGCTCAAAATCAAAGGTCTATTCTACTCTTACAGATTCTGATTTATAAATAGGCATGCTAAGGCCAGGACTCGGTGCATTTAGCCAACAATCTCGATAGTTCTGAAGCAGGTGGTTGTCTTGGACAGATCGGTCTACAAGTTGAGTTGATTCTTGCTTCTCCTCCTTGGCGCAGGCCCTTCAAATTAGACCCATTTACATTTTTTTCATCTGCTCCTATTTTGATGAAGCCAGTTTTAGAATAATAATTTACTTCTAGCATGTACTTACTGTTATTCAAAATAGTATCATTTGGCAAAGTGGAAATGATTTTGAGAAGAGGGAACATAAAAAGCTTTTGAAAAGAAAGCCAGATCATAGGATGGACTATTAAGCAGCAAGAATAGATACGACTTTGAGGCAATGGAGGATCACAGCAAATGGTCTGTGAGGAAATGACTAATGGGGGCTTGGGGAGCCAAGGGGAAAGGAGACAGACAGCATTGTACTCTCCCTGGGAGATAGATCAAGTGTTTGTTCTACGAGCCCTTGTGACACAGGAGGAGCCAGGTGGCTGGGACCTGAGCCTTCTTGCCACAGGCCTTTATTCACTTAAGTGGAAACCAGGCCAGCTGGATTGTGGTTTCCAAGTTGGGGAGGCACATCCAGGAAAAAAGTTGCCTGAATTTACAGGAAATCTAAAAGCCTTTGCATTGGCATGTTTGGATCTCTGGTCAGAAAAGCTGAGCGACAGATATCCTTGTTATTAAAGGTTGCAGGGTGTTTAATGATCTAGGGTGAGTTCCATCAGGAAAAAGGCTTAGGCCAGCGCAAGAGATTTCCCAAATAATTGGAAAGAGCAACGTACAGATTGAGACAGGTGTTTGCCCCTCCTTTTACACATAATAGTTTTAGTAATACAAACAAATAAGCAGATATTCCTAAATTGACAGTTGATTAAAATATGCCAAGAAACATAAAGACCAGGGGCAAAGGCAGAGGAATACGTCTCCAGCCTGTTCTCACTGTATTTGAATGCAGACAGTCACCCTAGGCAATGAACGCTAATTCCCATTAATACAATTAGAAAAAAAATAACAGAGGCGGCAAGCAGTCCCAGTCAGCCCTTTGTAATACCCATTTGAAAAGGAAAATCTCTAGTTACTTTTGGCTAATCTCTAGTTACTTTTGGTACCCTGCATTGGTCTCCACTGTCTCTAGATCACCACCTGGCGGTCACCACTGACACTACACTTTTTTCAGGTCTGCATAAAGTCCATCTTCTCTCTCGGAAGAAAGACTTCCCAGGGTCTCATTTCCACAACAAACCAGCTGTTTTCAAATACTCTTAGCAATAGCTGCTTTCCTTAAATATAATCCCAGTTCATAAAACAGGAGAGAGAAGGAGAGAGCCAGGGAGAATGACTATATATCGACCTGGACTCCATTGGGATGCAGTTCCATAAGGCACAGCTGGACAAGCACTGGGTTGAACTCACAGTGCCAATAGACTAGCGTTGGCCATCTCAACAGACATATATTTTGTTTTGAAATAGCTGTCTTCACAGTAGCGTGACTTCATCAGAACTCTTTAGATTGCAATTAGCAGAAACCAAACTCAAGCAATTTAAGGAATCTGGGTAACTTGGTTGCAAATGCTGATAATGTGGGAGTATGTTCTGAAGTAAAGTATGTGTAAAGATTTAAGCAAAGAGCATCTTTTGCCTTTAGCCATTTTTTTTTGTCCTTCTCCATCACCGTTTCCCATACAAGGAAAAGGACACAAGTGGTTCTGGTTCAACCCATCACTGCATGGAATCCTGGGTAATAGCCTCACTGAGTCCTGCATGCAATGGGGACATGATCAGTGCTCCCTGAAAAAAAAAAGTCAACCCTCTTTTCCTTTTAATTACTGGAAGGATTAGGTAACACACAGTGAGAACAAAGGTGACTGAGGATCGATCCAGAAGCCCTCGTGATAGTTAGATCTGCCTTTCCATATCAGGGCTGTTGGTCTGCCATCTTCATTATTTCTTCTTTATATCTATGATGACTTCATGTGGTGAACCCTCAGGATGGATGCTCTCCATTCAAATCATCCAGCAGAAGCCTGGGGCTGGGGCTTCTCTTTAACTAGATCAACGCAGGGAACACACGTGTTTCTGAGAAAACCCTGCTCTGAAGGGCTGGAAAATGTCTGGCTGACATGGAAGGCTTGGTCGATGCATTAGTTATAAGCTGGAAGGAAAGGAAGGAGGGGGAAGGGAGCTGTTCTTACTGTAGTGAAAAAGCCTACTTCACACAAAGAACCGAAGCAATCCTTGTTCGGAAATACTAGAAATACTAGAAAAAGATGTATTTATGAAGATTTCTTATTCCCATTTTGTGAGCAAGGAGAACAAAGCATGGAGACAGTGTACAATTTTCAACCAAAACCCAAAACCAAGTAGCCACAAAATTCCCAAACAAATAAACAAAGTTCTTGAAGATTGCCACCGAGATCTGTTTCGTCAAAAACTTTGAAATTACTTCATGTGTGACCCAATGAAGTCACACCTCAAAATAACAGTGATTTTTACTACCCTTGCAGACAGACATATTCTGAATCAGAATCAAGCCCTATTATTTCTTTCAAAGACTAACAAGAGCCACACCCTGAGCTCTTCAAATAGGAGACAGTTTTAGGAACAGGTTACATTTGCTGCTCTTGAGGAGAGCCTATGAGTGCAGGAAGCCTTTGGTCTAAGCCAGCATGGAGCAGAGTGGCTGGTTGATAATGCTGGGAACCTGGAGAGCAAGTTTTTCCTCTGTTTTCATCATAATCTCAGAGCAGAGTCCAATACCAAAGGGAAGAGGCCAGAGAATTGATGCATAGTATTAGCGAGACTTCGGAATATTCTAAAGGGATGTCTAAATTGGTAAAGTGTCAAGAGGAATCTGCCAGACAAACAGCAGCTCTCAGGCTTCCCTCCTTTCTTTCTTTTCAGGGAAATAGGGATGTTAGAGAAGGAGCTGCCATCCTCCAAACCCCAGGGAGCAGTTCAGTGCAAGTGTGGCTGCCTGGGGCTTCTCCCTCCAGTCTGGATGGCAGGATTTGCCCTTCAGGCTCTTCGGTTTCCTGGGGAGTATCTCTGCATAATTACTCTGTGATCCAAACAGTTGATTAGAGACCCTGCAGTCCTCTCTTTGTCAACATGTTACGCTTGCTGCTGCCAAACACAACAGCTTTTTTAAATTATTAAAATGTTCGCAATGGTAGCATTTAAAATGAATTTCAGGGCTGTGATATTCACATTGTGAAAAAGGCATATGTGTTTACGTGGGAAAGTGTTACCCCTAATGACTTCTCCTTTGTCCCAAAGATTCTTCCTAAGGTCCTATAACTTTAAAACTGCACCAAATATTACAGGAGGTTCTTGAACATGCCTCTGTTGACTGATGAGAGCATTGTGTGTGTGTGTGTGTGTGTGTGTGTGTGTGTGTGTGTGTGTGTGTGTGTGTGTGTGCCACTTTTGTAGCTGGATGCAGAGGCTTCATATTAATTACAAACTGTTTGGCCTATTAGCTAAGGCTTATTATTAACCAGCTCTTACAACTTAAATTAAACCATTTTTATTCATCTATGTATTGCTATGTGCCCATGGCTTATTGGTAATGCTCTGGAATCTTACTCCTCCAGTGGCTACATGGCATCTCCTTGATTCCACTTTCTTTCTCTCTGTATCTCTGTTTGGATTTCCTGCCTAGCTATATTCTGTCTGGCTATTGGCCAAATCAGCTTCTTGATTAACCAATGGTAATAAAACATCTTCACAGCACAAAAAGGGGCATCCCACATCACACTTTCTTTTAGCAACTCCAGAGTCATTAAATGCAAAATCATCTTGGCATATGCTATGGAAAATATGAATATTATGTTCCAAAGTTCATCTTGTAGCATCCTCATTCTATAAGGATTTGAAGGGCCTTTGGGAAGTGGGATTAGTGCCTTTATGGAAGACTCCAGAGAGATCTCTCATGACTCTGTCATGTGACATTAGAGTGAAAAGATGATCAAGAAGGTCTTTATAAGCTACAGACTCTGCCAAGGACTTGGTCTTTAACTTGCCAGCATCCAGAGCTATGAAGGGTAAATTTCTGTTATTTAGAAATCTACCCAATATGTTTATTTTGGTATTTTGTAATGGCAGCCCAAACTGAGGAACACAGTAAACAGTATCTGGAACTTTTCTAATCAAATTTCAGTAGTTTGAGAGTGTTTCTATTGTCAGAATAGTTCCCAGACCTCATTATAAACACTATTTCTGATCTGAGTATATGTATGCATTAATGTGTATGTACACTTGTGTGTACATGCATGCATTCATATGTACATATGTGTGTGTGGAAGCCAGAGGTTGATTTCAGGGACCTTTCTTTATTGTTTTCCACTTGGGTGTTTGGAAGAAGTGTCTTTCATGGAAACTTGAGCTCACTGATTCAGCTAGACTGGCTGGTCAGGAAGTCAAAAGAATCCCCCTGCCTCTGCTACCCTACAACTAGGATTACAGGTATGCATTATCATACCTGGGTTTTTATGGATGTTGGGTATCTTAACACAGACCATCCTTGCTAAACTGGTATTTTACTGATTAAGCTGTCACTTAGACATACCCCTATGTCTGATTTTATGAAGAGTCACAGGGAAATTATCTGGAGAAAATTAAGCAGAAATAGGCAAATTTTTCATTTAAAAATGTTTTATTTTTCTTACAAAAAAATTTGACCAAGGTAAGTTGATCCAAAGACAGGGTGAGGACTCATTGTCTTTTTCATGGCTTATCTATTCCACCTGAAGACCCAAAACTAATGATTGGCCATAAATGACTAGCTGACGCTTCTGTATTGATTTGTGGTCTACATCAGCCTTGCTTCCTCTACTTTGTGACATCATTTTCCTGTTCATTTCCCACAGTTGCATATGTGGGTTTATGGGATGCAAACAAATCCAACAAATGGAAGAAATTATGTATCATGTCGGAGAGCTTTCAGGAATAGAATTTGGAACAAAGGAGCCAATACTTGACACATCCATAAAAATCAAAAGAGTGGTGAGATAATGGATGAGGAATGCTTCTTAACCCGAGAGTAGAGAGTCCTGCTCACCGAATGTGTAAGTCAATGGTGTGGATGGTGTTCCCTATCACCTTGGGTCTCCATTCTCCTCAATATGCACTTCTGGGTCAGTGGACACATTGGACTAATGGACAGATGTTTATTCCACAATGCCCAAAGGGTTCATCAAGATTGAATATCCATCAGCAAGACTGAGGAAGGCTTCTCAGAGGTAATGTGGTGTGGTTTCAATGAGCTGTAAAATAATAAAATTCCAGAAACTGAGATAATTATACTTGTGGAGGGAGAAAAATAAAGTTTAGAATGTTCCATTCATTCAAAAAGCTTTTACAGAGAAATCTCCTTCCCAAGCTAGCAGAATTTCTGGAGTCAACAACTACAACAGCTTCCTTCCTCCCGTGACTCTTGAAGCAGTCTGAAATAACAGGGGAGTGTCACAGGTCTCTCTTGACTAACGGCTCTTATATTGAAGGAGGCCCCCTTCTTTACTGTCTTTTTTTTTTTCTGATGCGTGAAGCCCCTCTGGAAACTCTTCACTGAAGTCAACATACCTGGCATTTAGACACCATCAAACCAAAAACTGTGGCTTTCTGCAGTACATCATTGCATGTTTGATGTCTATTCATATCTTAGGATATTCATGTATGAGATGCTATAGTGCTAGAAACTGAAAGTACGTTCATGCCATACTAACTGCTGGCAGGAAGCCCAGTTACCAAACAATTTTCACTCAGAGCTTGCAGGACTGTACAAAAGGGTGAGCTCTTTTTAGAAGTTTAGAAGGTGTCATAGCTCCCCAAATGATAAATTATTATCATGTGGTATCCACAGAATCTCAGAAAGATCAGTGTCACGTGGCATGGAGCCTTGTTTGATCAAGGAAAGATCCCTTGGTTATCAGTAGCTGAAATAAGAAAACTAAGGATTTAGGTGTCAAGTTACCAAAATACTTACAAGTCATCAGCGTGATCTGTGCAGTGTAGGACAGGGTGTGGCATAATGTCTGTTGCATAGAAGACTGTGTGAGTACCATCCTGGATGAGGCCAAGCAGGGATCTTCAGACTGGGGCCTGTGATACTCTCAGAGGGGTTAGGCAGACATCCTTGCAGCTGATGGATCTCTCCAAGAGGAAGTGAAGGTCACTGACATAGGGAGGAGGAGCTTTGTGGTAGGCTTCAGATCTTTAGTTTACTTTCCTGTAAAATGAGACGATAAGTCCTACAGGACCAACACAAACATCAAGTAAGGTAACTGAAATTGTGAAAGCATTCCATTTATGGTTGATACACTCTTGCGATTTTTCTGTGTACTATTTTAGATGCATGAGCAAACACATATCCACCTTCATCAAGAAAAGAAGGAAGATTTGGGGGAAAGAGTGAACATTTATTGTGTACTTAAGGAATGCCATGTTATCTACTGCTTGTGATAACCCAGTGAGGTAGGAGTCTATGACTTGGAAAACTGTTTGAATCTTAAGTACTCAGAAGTGACAAATACATGATTTAAATTCAAATTGATCTGATACCCTAGCCTATGTTCTGCCATTTGAAACATGATACTTCTACCCCGTGGTAAGTGAAAATTGGGTGAGAAGTGTCTAGAACTGTTGGTTTTTTCTACTTTTAGCATTCAGTTGATGGAACATAATTTTCGACCTGTTTCCAAGAGCCTCACACGAGGAAAAGGTGTGGAAAAGCAATACACCTAATGTTTTGCAGCTCGTAAAACTCATCTTCAAATCAATTCTTGTCTTTGGGAAGTTAGGCAACAACTAATATTTATATTTCACTATTAGGACTTTATTAAATTCCCATTTTAGCCTTTTTTGAAGCACTCAGACAACTGAATGAGTTTGTCTCTGACAGACAAACTCTATGACAGTTTTTCATTTTTGCATCATTTAAAAATAAATTTTAAAGTCCTTTTTCCAAAAAGATGACCTTCCTCATGTTTTAGGAACAAAAATATAACCATGGATACACATATAAATGTGTATATTTATATGTAAGAGGGGAGAGGGGAGAGAGAGAGGAGAGAGGAGAGAGGAGAGAGGGGAAAGAGAGGGGAGAGAGGAGAGAGGGGAGAGGAGAGGAGAGAGAGGTGAGAGAGGTGAGAGAGAGAAGACAGAGAGGAGAGAGGAGAGAGGAGAGAGAGGGGAGAGAGGGGAGAGGGAGAGAGAGAGAGAGAGAGGGGAGAGGAGAGAGAGAGAGAGGGAGAGAGAGAGAGGAGAGAGAGGAGGAGAGAGAGAGGAGGGAGAGAGAGAGGGAGAGAGAGGAGAGAGAGAGAGAGAGGGGAGAGGGGAGAGGAGAGAAAGGAGAGGAGAGAGAGGAGAGAGAGAGGGGAGAGGGGAGAGAGAGGGGGGAGAGGAGAGAGGAGAGAGGAGAGAGAGAGGAGAGAGGAGAGAGGAGAGAGGAGATTCTATTCTTGAAATATTTCTGGGGCACATCCAGAAATAATGTTTTACTAGATACCTGGGAATTCCTTAGCCTATTAGTACCGATGCAAAATTAACAAAGTATGCATGCACATAGAATATGCATGTTTATCAAGAACACAACACACATGTCCTCCTGCCTGTTATGATCTTCAAAGACCTAGAAAAAATTTTATTAATCTATGTCTTCATAGTGTACAGATCCATTCCATTTTGAAAGCATGTGTTCATCTATCTACTGTTAATACTACATCTATGAGCTGATGGCCCTGCCTTCTTGGTTTGACTATGGCATTATCTGGAGACTCTTCATGGGGCAGGATTCGTCTTATTTCACTTCAGAGGCACAACAGGTGCAGCCTACTGCTAGCTATAACATTTGAGTGAGTATGACTCCTTAACATTAAATGAAGAACACATGGGAATGAAGACTGTCCACAAACAGCCAGAATGAAATTGCTTCTGAGCTTCTCCACTTGCTCTTCATGCCCCTGGAATCCATAAGGAACAGATACCTACTCTCTGAGTTCCAGCTAAGGGATGGAGATGACAATGGTGCTGTGCCAATGGTAATCTTCAGCATCTAACTTTTTGGCAATGTCTCTATTCTCTGTCAAGGCAGTATCCATAGAAGCTGTCATGGCTACTACCACTGACACACATCTGCACTGATTGATGCTCCTGTATCTCATTGTTGCCTTTCATTGGTTATCCTCTCTAGGACGATATTGACAACTTGCTTCAGATAGACCATTAAATCTGAGATGACTACATTGACCCTTTTCTACATTGTGCATCTTAAAATATTTGATTCTTTATGAGTTAACCAGTCATCTGCTTGTAGCAAGGATTTTCTTTTCCATCTCTTCCCTTGGAAATGAACAACTTCTGGCAGGTGGGTCTTGAGCCACATGTGAGAAAAATGAAGAGACTAGTGTTGATGATCTAACTCCCTGTCCCCTGAGGATATGAATAAGAATGTGAAGTTCAGCTTTTACCACCACCAGTATCAAACACAATTATGTGTTCACCTTTACCATCACCAGACTCAAACATAATTTAAGAGCAAGGAATAATAGATCTCCCAAGATTCTACTACTATGACTTCTGTGTTATGATGAACTATCACCCAGGACTGTGAGCCAAATAAACCATTTCACTCCTATGTTGCTTTTGTCAGAATAGTTAGCCATAGAAGTAGGAAAAGAAACTAAGACAGAAATTGGTACCAAGAAATGGGGCCACATTGCTGTGATAAACTGGACCACATAACCACAAGGTTCTTTGGAACTGGTTTATGGAAGGAGTTTGGAACTTGGGGCTAGAAGTTCTAAACATTCTCAGTGCTTGAATTCTGGAAGAAGAAAGTAGTGGGCCTTTCTATGAGGACCTTTGATGAGAGTGATGCTGTGAGAGACGGGAACAGTGGAAATCCTGCTCACCAGGTTTCTGAGGGTAACAAGGACTCTATCAGGATCTGGATTAGGGGATATTTCATGTCATATGGAGGCCAAGATTTTGGCTTCATTCTTCCAATGGACTGAGTTTGAATGAAGTTGAATGTGAAGTTAATGAGCTAACTTATTCAATAAGAGAAAGGTGGGAAGAAAACAAGGTTTCAGACAAGGAGAGCTCAGAGAGAAATGCATCTGTAACTGTTGAAGAGATGGGTGCCATTGAAGAGAAAGCTATCACCCTGCCCCAAGACAACAGAAAATGTTTCCTCTGCCTTAGCACACAGAAGCTGATATGAATTTAGTCTAAGGCATGCAGATAGGCTACACCTTGAGCTGGCAGTTAAACTTGGCAATGATGTCTATGAAGTAGACGTTTTGGAGGCAGAGATACAATGTTGAGGTCATTATGGATAGCAGATGAGGCCAAACACTTGTGTAGCAGGGTTTGAGGTTTGACTCTCTTCTGTGAGGTCCTGAAAAAATATTATGTGAAACTGTGAAAGTGAAGCCCAAACTGCCATGGAGACCCCAGGATATTGGAGATTCCAGACCCACAGAACATCCACTGAGGAGGCTACATGTATAGAGTGGAGCTGGCCTACGCCTAAGAGAGTCTGTATGCTGCAGGAATCAGCACTGAAGGAGTTGGCTACACAACCCTTATGGAGTCTACTTGGTTACATCACAACCCTTATATACTAAATATGAGGCTGTAGGATTTGGTGCTTGCCATGCTGGAATTTGGTGATGGTTTGCTTTGATAGTTTCTTGTTATGCACTGATTATTCAATTGATTTTGTGACAGGAATGCTTGCCTTGTGCCATTGTATCCTAGAGGTTTATAACTTGGTTTTCATTTTGCAAGAGCTCATAGTTAAGAGGATGGACTTGTAAAGTGTTGTAACTGTTAATAAAATGACTATGGGAATAGTGTATTTTTATCATGTAAGACATTCATGAGCTTATGGGAACAAAGAGTGGAGAGTATGGGTTAAAAGTGTTATGTTTGGATGACAAGTTGACAGTGGGTGGGGTTGGGATGGCTAGTATTGAGTGCCAACTCCACACCTAGAAGGCAAGTTTTTGGACACATTTGCTAGGTATTGTCTTGATTATCTTAATTGAATTGGGAAGAACGATTTTAATCATGGGTAGGGCCATTGACTGGGTTAGAGAGTCTGCACTGAACAAAATGGAGAGGCAACCTGAACATTAATATGAATGTCATTAATTCACTGTTTCTGTTATTGATGGTAGACGAAATGTGACCAGTTCTCTGAAGCTACTGCCACTGTGGCCACCTTGCCATGATGGACTATAAGCTGCAATCGCAAGACATGACACTCCTCCCTTTAGTTGCCTTTATCATAGCAAGAGAAAAATAAACTAAGATACAGGGTGTGCACATGCTCAGAATCAGCAACCTCGTTGCTCGATTTCATGTTGCTAGGAGATATTGAATTTTAAGAGTTGCCTGGTTCCTTGCCCTGAGTCCAACACAACGAGAAGTCAAGGACAGAAGGTCAAGTCTATTGCAGGCTTAATTGGGGCTTCATGATTTCTTTCAAAATCACACAAATTGAGAAAATGATAGCCTTTTGTGGCATTTTCGAAAAAAGAATGACTAAAGATGCCAGGAAATTAGCCCAACTCCTGATTTTTACCTGCCTGCCATGAAAAGAATGCCTGTCGCCCACTCATAGCCTCGTACTTTGAGGACACTTGAGAAACACTGACAGAAATTATAGATGGTCCTCCTCCACTTACGGTAGTTTGACTTAAGAGTTTTTAGCCTCACAGTGATATATAGTTCACATTTTGATTTTCCGCCATGTGCAGTGCACTATGCTTTCTGGAGATGCTTGATAAAAGCAAACTGTAGTTCCCACTCAGTCACCAGATCATGAGGTGGTGACACCTGGTATGCTAGAAGGGTCTGTTTTGCTAGGTAAAGATGTTTGCTAGGTTATGTGTGTTTTAATGTATTAAATGGATTTCAACTTGGGATATTTTCAACCTGTAGTGGGTGTTTCAGGAAGTAACTTTATCGTAAGTCAGTGATCATCTGAACATACTATTGAACCACACATATACCTGCTGAAAAACCATTCCTGTCTATATCATCCTTCATATGTCCCCCAAATTAATAAGTTAACATAAATATTCTCCAAAGTCCTAAGTGACATCCATTGTTCTAAGTTCCAGCAGCTTTATTGATCCCAAAGGCACAACTAGACCTCAGGGAAGCAAGGAATTGGACACAAAACATATCTTGGACATTTCTAACCACACACTCCTTGTTTTCAGGCTAACAGAATTTAGCTGGATTTTTTTCAGTTTAATTGTATGTGTAGATAAATCCCAGGTGAGTTCAGAAAATAAATCAAATTGACTCAGAGAGAGTCTTAGAGGTGGCCACAGAGCATTGTCAAGGGCTGTTCCCATGACAACAGTACTTAATAGTTGTTTATCATAGTTATGAGACTCAAACCACACCTTCGAGCCGAGTATTACTCAGGAATGTTCCTGGGAGAAGTTCAGATTATGAGCAATAGAAACTTATTCTTCATAGTTCTTCAGGGTTGAGAAGTCCAAGGGCAAAGCACCAGCATCAGTGGTTCTAGTGAGGGCCTTCTTGGGGGTTGTTGACCACCATGTTCTCAGTGTTTTCACACAGTAGCAACAAATGTGTTGTTCCAGAGCTCTTTATAAAGATGTCAGTGTCACCTGTGAGCCTCCTCTCCAAGGACCTAATCATTCCCCTCAGACCCCACCTCTAATGACATCATCTTATGGGGTGGAATTTGATCATAGGAATTCAGGGAGAACATGCACACTCAGACCACAGCATCTAACATAGCATCCTTCAAGAAAATGGCAGAGCTGGTTTCTCCTCAGAGTTTCCCCTTTAAGCCTCTTCTCTAGAAACATCTTCATTGTATGTATAATCTGCATGTATCATGTGGTGGTTGTGTCTTCAGAGAGCAAACTGCTTAAGAACTGGGACCACAGCTCATGCTTTTCAATCCACCGTACTGTGCAAGCCAATAAACTATCAGATAAGAAATCACATGAGATTTAGAGCACTCTGTTGGATTGTATGTATCATGCCACTTCAGTTGGTGAGCTGACATGCTACAGTAGTTGTAGACTGCTCACTAAAGGTTTTTCTCCCCAAATAATCACTTCATTAAGTTATTTGTAGAGAACCTGGAGCTTCTTAGAGAAATATTCTCATCACAATGTAACGTTAACTGAGACTCCTACAGGATGAAGACTACAAGTTTAAAATCTGGATCCAGGAAAGGCAGTATCTGAATGTCTGTCTGCTCTTACCTGTGTGTGATCGGTTCCAAGATGTCTTCGAAAGGATTATTTGATAATCTACCATTTATCTTAAAGCATTGCTTTGTCTCATCTGAGATCTGTGCTGTCTCTAAAGGGGCTGAACTTTAAAGATACTCCCACAAAGTCCATCCTAACAGATTTTCTTGGTGCACAAGATGTCATATATGTGCAAGACAGGTTAATCAAAATGAGCCACTCCAAGAAAGGAATGTCTTATTCATGAGGCTTGCTTTACCTGGCCACTGAAATTAATCCTCAGGGCTGCTCTGACCCCACAGGTTCTTCCTGGCTTTGAGGAGCTCCGGGTTCTCTCGGGGCTCTGTTATTTCACTCTAACTTTCCTGGAAACAGAAGTGCGTGTGCTGCCGTTAGCCTGGGTAGCCGTGACCCCGCGCGGCCCGCCTACATCATTTATTTATAAGTTGGCAGGGAATAAGTCTGGTACTCTCTGTACTGAGGGAAGCTGACTAACAGCCCCTGCTCCGACACAGCGCTGGAATGCAGATGCTCTCCACCTTCAAAAGGCAGCTCCAGCCATGCCTGCGAACAGTCTGGAGGACCCCGGGGCTTGAAGGCTTGAGTTAATGACACACCATAGCATGGCTGTGGTTACGGGCTGCTTTGCCAAGGTTGTACAGCTGGTAGTCTGTGTGCTGGAAGATGCTGGTGCCCCCCGCTGTACCTGGAGTTGCCAGAGGAACAGTTTCAATGGGGTTTAAAGAGAGCCCAATTTATCTTTTCTCTGAGGCGCCCTTGTTCCTTGGCTTCTGGCAGGTCTCAGTCTGCTTGGTTGCGGTTATGTCTGTGTTAGATACTAAGCCATCTGTCTTCCCCAGGGGCAGGGCTGATTTATAAGGGTGGCTATAGACAGTGGTTGGCACTGTCCTAACTTGGATTTTACTTCAGACTGGAACCTCCTGAATATTCCACACTGTGTTCATTTTCTTGCATGGGACAAGCATTCCATGTGGGGTTTTTTTGGGGGGAGGGAGGGTGGAGTTTCTAGTGTTTGTTTCCTATAGAGTTATATAATATCACTGCTGTCATTTTTTTCAGTTCTTTTAATATTCTCAAATGAAGTTTGTTTTTACCTTCCCATCAGATTCTTTCTCTACAGCTGGTGGCTGCTCTTCAAATTCATGTTTTTATTAAATAGTCCAGTATAGAGTTCCAGGGAAGGAATGCATTCTTCACTCAGAGCAGTGCTAGCAGCTTAATCTCCTCCACTGGGGAGGGGAGACAACTTTATGGAAGGCTTATGATGTGTTGTCACATAATCCATGAGGAAATAGAGGTAGAGAGGAAGGCTCCGTGTTATTTGAAGCTTCAGACAGGGCTTTATTCCTCGAAGATGCTTGGTATGCAGCAGCATGGCTGGGCCATGAAATTCTAGGTCAACATGACAGAATTAAAGTGGATGAATAATGCATGTGGATTTAGAGGAAAACCTGTACCTTCTGAGGAAGATGGTAACGTTTAAATTCTTGCAACCTGGGCACACATCTTTTATTCAGTGAATGGGATCCCACATGCAAACTTTGCAAATAAGAACAACTTTATCATTTGTGGAAACGGTTTGTCCCCCACTGTTTACTGAATATCAGACATGTGCCTAACCTGGTAATAGAGAAGAGGAAGGTTGTGATACAGTGTAAAAAGAGTCTCTGGGATTTGGCTAATGTGTCAAAGGCCCAGTCCGAACCAATTAGGGCATCATGGGTTTTCTGCTGAGCCCTTCCTTATTTCTGTTCACAGTTCCCAGGGTAGGTATTGCTATGTCTTACAAGGAAAACACAACACAGAAGATAAGCTTTGAGAGAAAAAGAACAAATGGGATACAGGTGTCATTCATACACAGTGTATGTATGTTGTATGTATGCATAATAGAATACATTATATACGGACATATACGTATATTTATCATATTAACCTGCATGATGGTGGTGGCGGGAGACGTTCTGTGATCTCTCATCCACAAGCTAGAGACCAGTACAACTGGTGGTATGATTGGGAGATCTGAGAACTAATGATAGAGTTCCAGTCAGAGCTAAAGTCCTGAGTGTTGTAATTTAAGAAAAGTGGCTCCCAAGAGAAAGACACCATGCAACAGGACTCAAGCAGAGGATTGTTTTTTATTAGGGGAAGGGATCATAAAAAGGGAAAAAGAAAGGGGAGAGTCTGGTTTCTGGAGACAGGAGCAACAGGAGAGAGGAGAAAGGAAAGAGGGGGAGAGAAAGAGGGAGGGGAGGGAGGAAGGGAGGAGCAGACAGAGAGAGGGAGAGAAAGAAAGAGAAGGATGGGAGGTGGGCAGGGCCCTTTTAAAAGGGAATATAGTAAATGTGCACAGGTGGTGCTCTTAGTGGCTGCAGCTGAGAGCATATCCTGTCAGAATCCCAAGGACAGGCCAGTACAGATGCCTGAATACCAACACTGTGAAACAAAAGAACACCTCTATCCTGAGTCAGTCATCAGACAGACTGCAAATTCATACTGTGTCTCTCATTGTACTCTGTTCAGGCCTTCAGCTGATTGGATGAAACACAGTGAGAACCCCCTCCCCCACACTGTCTTTCCCAATTTGCCAGTTTAAATGTTTTTCTTTTGGGGGAAATGCTATCACAAGTATAGCAAGGATTACTGTTTGGTTTACATCATATGGCCCTTCAAGCTGGCATAAAATTTTACCAGGAAAGGAGAGGAAGACAGGCAGTTTGGTGTCCAAAAAGTAAGTACCTCCAGCAATTCCAGGTTACATGTAGCAAGAGAAAGAAAAAAGTCTTCAAATAATCGCAAGCTAACTTATTTAGTGCCCTTTACACATACCACACACTTAAGCTTACTAAGATGACAACTCAAAGTAAGTGATCATGCCAATCTTCTGGTCAGCCACCCTGTTCCCAAACCAGTCCCCTTTCTCATTACTCACAGGTTTACCCATCCTTCTGGACTGAACATCATAGGGCCATGGCTCCTCGATTGGTGATTACTCTTCTAGTTACAACTTTAAGTCCTACTGTGAGGTCCATTATACAGTGCACAGACCCCTGCTTTAAACTTTCTTCCAGAATCCCTGTAGAGCCAGCATCTTGCTTGCCCTTCTCAGACCTTTAAGAAGCTCTGTGTTCACGCTCAGCTCCATCCCCATAAGTAACTGTTAGAGTTCTTCCTGTTGGCCCTCAGCCTACCTGCCTGCCGCCCCTCATTTGTCATTACACACTTACAGTACTCCCCTTTTCTCATGTCTGCTTTCTCTTATTTTCACTGTTGAGTCTTCACTCCCAATACACTCAATACTTTCTTTGCTTGCTATATAATATCTCTTTGTAAGGTCTGGAATGGCTTAAATTTGATTCAATTCTTTCTCTACCACTAGTTGTTATACATTTCTCAAAATCTTCAATCCCCAATGATTAAAATCCCTAGAAAAGCTACAAAGCAATTTTTGACTGGGGTTCACACACTTTCTACCACCTTGTGCTGCTTATGTTTTGTATCATGAGGTTCTCGGTGGATTCTTCCTGGACTCTCAAATGTGGGGGAAGCTGTAGCCACGCCTTCTTAGGGCCTGGCTACAGGGGTACCTGACCAGGCTTGTGAGGGTGTGGTCAGAGTGAGTAGGGGGACTGCGTTTCAGTTTCGGTTTCGGTTTTCTCTCTCTTTTTGTTGCTTGCTGTACAGACTCACCCCCTTTCCCCATTGTTGTCACTTAGGATAGTGTATATACCTAGTTAGAAATAGCTTCCTATTGTTTATGGTTCGGTTTGGAAGGAGGTGTTCAGGCTTGGACACCTCTTTCAGATGACTTTAGGGTTTAGTTAAAATAGATAGTTAGGAGGTGACATAAGCAGATTGTTGTATCTTCTTATATTTTACCTTTATACTGTTAAGTTTTAATCCTCTTTTAGACTAAAAGGGGAATTGTAGGGGAAGCTGTAGCCACGCCTTCTTAGGGGCTGGCTACAGGGGTACCTGACCAAGCTTGTGAGGGTGTGGTCAGAGTGAGTAGGGGGACTGCGTTTCAGTTTCGGTTTTCTCTCTCTTTTTGCTGCTTGCTGTATAGACTACCACCAGCTGGCTGGTACGCTCTGTAAGTAAGGCTTTTCCCTTTAAATACCCTTATATTTCTACCTGACTCCGTATTGGTAATTTCCTACTATACTCAAAAGCTTCCCTCCTAGAGCAGTGTTCCTCAATCTTCTAGTGCTCAGTCTTCTAGACCCTTTAATACAGTTCCTCATGTTGTGGTAACCCCCAACCATAAATTATTTCTACTTCATAACTAATTTTGTTACTGTTATGAATTGTATGCAAAGATCTGTGTTTTCTGATGGTCTTAGATGACTCTTATAAAAGGGTCATTCGACCCCAAAGGGCTTGCAATCCACAGGTTGAGAACCACTTCCTAGATTAAAACTGAACTGTCAGTTTCTCTTCCCAGAGCAGACCCCAGTTCTGAGATTCTGAGTCTAATACATGCCATGACTCTGGGGACTAGTTTGTAATGATGGTGATTGATACAGCACCTTTGGAAAAGTCCAGAGTTACTTTTATAGAGCAACATATGTTAATGCAAGTTTAATTTCACACAAAGATATATTAAAAACAAATAACTTTTCTCACAGTCTTTTATTAATCTACTTGAAGAGATGAGCCTTTACACGTGCCTTGGTTCTTGTGAAGGTGCTAAGTGAGGTGTGAAATCACATGTCACTGTCACGAAGAAAGAAGAAAGCAAGAAGAGCAGGGAAGTATTAGAAGATGGAAACAGGGATGCAAGATGGAACTGGAAGGGCAGCAGTAGGCTGAAGCCATCAGAGGCTGGCCGGAATCAGTGCGGGTGTATGATCGTATCTGGAAATCCTCCCAGCTCTTTCCTGGGCTTTGAAGGAGAAAGATTTAGTCAGCAGAATAGGAGGGATGAGGGCATGAATGGAAGGAGACATAAAGGGACAGTCTTGAGACAATGTGATTCTTCCATGATGGTTTACTAGCTCTTTAGTAAGAGATTGGGAAATAATTTTCTGTTTATAAATCCTCTTGATTGATGGCTAATTTACAGTATAGCTATTATTAGAATTAGTGTCTCCCATAGATGCTGAGGGGTCCTTTTATGTAGGTACAAATCAACATGTTTAATTAGACCCTCTGCCAGGCAGGCAGACAGGATGATGGTAGGATGCGATTACCATTTAGCCTTATAAAGCCACAAAGTGAAGAATACAAAGCCCCATTTCTCCTTTTTTTATATCCTCTTCCTATATTTTTTAATGTGTTCCATACTAGATGGGAAAATACAGTGGACTAACCTCAAAAAAAAGCAGTTAAAAGAAATGAGATGGAGTTGAAAAATTCCTTAAGAAGAACCATTGTCAAAAATATCAGAAGATATAAGAATATACAAAATCTTGACATCCATGCTCAGGGATCTGGATCAGTTCTGTATTGGCCTCCCAGACAGCATCTGGGGTCGATGTGTTCCCCCTTGTTCAGGCCAGCTGTTTCTGTGGGTTTCTCCAACCTGGTACCGACCCCTTCGATCTTCATTCCTCCCTCTCTGCAACTAAATTCCATAGTTCAGTTCAGTGTGTTTCTGTGGATGTCTGCCTCTGCTTCCATCAGCCACTGGATGAGGGCTCTAGGATGGCATAAAAAGTAGTCATCACTCTCATTATAGGGGAAGGGCATTTAGGTTATCCTCTCCACCATTGCCTGGATTGTCAGTTGGTGTCATCCTTTGTAGATCTCTGGAAGTCTCCCTAGTGCCAGATCTCTCCTCGGACCATAATGGCTCCCTCTAATATGGTATCTCTTATCCTGCTCTCCTCTATTCTTCCCCCAACTCAATATTTCTGCTCCTCCATTTCCTCCTCTCCTTTCCTCTTCTCCTGCTCTCATTCTGGCAGCTCCCTCTCCCTCACCCTCATGCTCCCAATTAGCTCAGGTGTTTCTGCCCCTTCCCATTTCTGGGGTCCATGCATTTATCCCCTAGAGTACTTCATGTTTCTTAATTTCTTTGATGAAGAGGATTGTAGGCTGGTAATCCTTTGCTCTATGTCTAAAATTCATATATGAGTGAGTACATACCATGTTTGTCTTTTTGTGACTGGGTTACCTCACTCAGGATGGTTTCTTCTAGTTCCATCCATTTGCCTTTGAATTTCAAGATTCCATTGCTTTTTTTCTGCTGAGTAGTACTCCATTGTATAAATGTACCACCCTGAACATGGATGTCAATGAGGAGGCCTCTGCACTCCAGGAGGCCCCTGGTAGTGGATTAGTATTTTTCCCTGCTGTAAGAAGGGACTTTGAGAGCCCATCCCACGTGAAGGGATGCACTCTTGCCCTGGACACATGGGGAAGGACATAGGCGCAGCCCAGGATGATGTGGTGGACTTTGCGGAGCCCCCATTGAGGGCCCTACCCTGCCTGGGGAGTGGAGGGTGGATGGGGTGGGGTGAGGGGTGAGGGGAGGGAGAGGGAGAAGGGATTGACATGTGAAACAAGCTTGTTCCTAATTTGAACTAATAAAAAAAAAAAAAGAAAAAATGCTCAATAAAATACTGGAAAAAAAGACTATACAAAATTTTAATAAATATTAACTTTATGTCATTTTTGTTTTATCAATATGTTCCATGAATTATAATTATGCTGGCAGCTGGTGTGTACTCCTGAGTGTTCTGGAATGTCATTCTTGTCAGGTCTTAGAATGTTATTCTAGCTCATTGCCTCTTAACAATGGTACAGTCTTCTCAGAGCATACTTTTCTTCTGCACAAAGATATACATGTTTTAAAGAACTTGTCACCAATTAGAGTATGGGGCCAGTAACTGTTCACATAATAAGAGATTGGGAAGGATATAACAACGTGACACATTTTGCAGGATGAGGACAATGGAGATTCCTATAAGAATTAAGGAGATTGCAAAGACAGTTTCTTTTATGTTGAGGCTGGATCTGGTCTTTCACCCATGGAGTTAGCAGTGATTTTAGTTAGCCTAAGTGTAACTGCCTAGGAGCATGATCAGGACACAGAGTAACAATTCTTCATCTGTGAGCTACTGACCCAAGTATGACAACATCTCTCCTTCCATGTATGGTAACTGAAAGGAATAAGTTGTGAACATTATTTACTTGAGTGACAAATACCACAAGACAGTTAATAGGGTGGATATATATATATATATATATATATATATATATATTCAGTTTTTGTTTATAAATGAATATACCATATTAAAAGTACAGGCCAAGTCCCTAACTCTACTCATATAATTTCCACTAGCAAATATACTTGATCCATTATTTCTACTACTATCCAAGTGAACCAACAACACTGTTTTTTCTATGGAGTAACCTACAAATCCAGATTCAGTAAGGGTTGACCTGCTATAAAATGGGAAACCTTTAGTTTTCCCCGTTACAATGATGCCCTGCTGTATTTCATATTGACTCAATAAAATAATAACGACAATAAATCCTATCATTCCTGAGTATGTTCATGGGCCTTGCCTATCCTGTGAAGGCAAGGTGTAGTCAACAGAGACAGGTCCTAAGGCCCTTCCTGGGAACCTTTATTGAATTGAACTGTCATTAAGGAAATACACCAAAGACCTAGACCAAGTCATAGTCTTGGAGCATTTCAGAATTTTGGCACAATGCAATTTAGACATATAGAGAAATTTGGTGTTCTGCATGTCCCCATGAGAGAAATTAATAATAAAGATCATTTCATTTCTTTATTTTAAAGATTGGGTTTTGTATTGATTGTGGGTATGTGCGTGTGTAAGTTTCTGCAGAGGTCAGAAGAGGAGGCTGTCAGGTGCCCTGGAGTCAGAGTTACAGCCAGTTGTGAGCTGCCTGATATGGGTGCTGGGAACTCAACTTGGTTCTCTGAAAGATCAGCAAGTGCTCTTGCCCCAGGAACTATCTCTGCAACTCCAAGGACTGCTGGATTTTATAAAGTATCTTCAGACAACTCCCCTTTGGGGAGCTTGTATCCACTCTTGAGAGTATGCCTTATTCTGTGAGCCTTCCTGGAGAAGTCTCTGCCCATCCTCATAGGTGCCTTGCCTTTCTCTTGAGCACTGCTCCATCTCCTGACCCTCTTCTTTAAATCTAGGTTAAAACACTTCAATAACCCCCATTCTGCTTCAGCTATTTTCAAGGAAAGACAGAAACCAGAAACACGAAGACTGAAGTATATTTTTGACTTGGTGTAGAGGAAACATTACATTGTATATCAGTATAGGAAGCCTATATGTAGGCTTATTGAAACTAAATGTTGAATTTATAAATTTACATCTCTTGTGCTTAGGTGAGTTTGGGGACTATAATTTGAGGTAATTTCAGTCCACTCAATAAATAATCAAGGAATTTGGAATTTAGTGTTATAGAAAGGTAAAGGTCTATTATTTATTTATCTATTTCAAATACAAAACATGTGTTCCAGTAATTTGGATGCAGAGTTGGTAATCTCAATAGTTTTGAACTAGTGATTGAATGGAGGGGAGCAAATTCACATCCAGACAGGAGACAGCAGCATTACCTCACAGAAGCCACCACTGATCCACATTTGCACAAAGTTACATAGCTTTTATGAGTTGGACCTGTACTCGGATTTTGTGGGTCTCAAACATTAATTTCAAATTATCCTTTGGTTCCATCTGTAAGATCGCTGTAAATCTTCCCCTGCACTGCTCTCTGGTCATCTTCCAAAGCAGAAGCTCAAGATGTTCAATCTTCCCCTGAAGTATGCATTTAAGTCAGAGTATCCATACTTGCTCAAATTTGTAACTATAAATTCAGTGATGTGTCCTTTTCTTTAATAATTGATAGTAATAATAATGTGTCTTTAGAAGAAGTGCTGGTGTAGACAGTCAAATGAACTTTATTTCTCGTATCTATGGTTAAATCTAGGAAATAGAATTAAAGACGTGTCGTGTTACCTTGGGTTTCTTCAGGCAGGTTAAGGAATTACAATGTGGTTGACCTACTGTTTCCCTGCACCTGAGTGGGCTCTTACTAGGTTCTGTATCTACAAGTGGCTAAACTCGTTAGTTTACAAGGAGTGGTACAGCACGGTATTCTGGGGAGGCGTAGGAAAAGGAGTGGGGCTTGGCTGATGGCAGTGGGCCAGTGCTGGCCCCAGTTGGGCAGAATTCACTGTCATAAAAGGATTTGTGAGACTGAAGAAACAAGATGTGAAGCCCCCTGGCACAATGTCACCTACACCACAGAGAGAGGGAAAGGTTCAGAGGGCGGAGGAGGTGTAAATGAGGCCTGTCTGGCAGGAGCTGCTGCCTCTAGGAAACAGACAAAACAACTGCAAGGTGAAGGAGGAAAGCTAGCAACCTTGTGACAATGCTGCAGCAACAGGTCAGAATCAGGAGAACCCAAACTTCTCTCACTCTCAACTGGCTTCTGTTAGAGTCTTCATGTGGCTGAACCCAAGCAGAGGTCATTTAGCAAGGGGTTTGTGATGTAAATCCAGAGGTCAGGCTCGGGGGCACTTAGAGAGGCAGGAGAGCTGGCAGGGAGTGCAAAGAGTGGGCACTGAGAGTTTGTGAATGCTGTAAGAGACACAGGCAGATTGTCTCTTTATGATATCTTCGCTGTGTCTTTTGACAAATATGTGATAATTATCCTCTAAAGCCAAAGCTCTTGGGGCAGAAAGCTGTGGTTGATAACACACTGCCACTGGAAAAGCAAATGTCATTGTCTTGAACCTGAAGCTTGGGCTACTACCAGTCTAACCTGCTTTATCCATTGATTGCCCTGGGGCCATCAGTACAGAGCTCAGAAGGAAGACTAATGAAGGGTTGGTCACATCTAATTTTTTTAGGTAAACACAAGAGTAAAATGAGTAACTAACAAAATAGAGGGGTTCTTCCATGTCCCAAGGTTTTATCTATGTATAGTATTAGAAACAAAAGAGTTATTTTTATTTTGAACTGGCAATATTTCCTTAAAGTCAATTAAACTGGGCTGGGAATATGGGTCAATGGTAAGTTGTCTATAAAGTGAGGACATGAGTTTAGATTTCTAGCATCTACATTATAAAAACAACAACAATGAAAACCACTCTGGTGTAATAGAACCCTTCTCTAACCACATAACTGGGGATGAGGGAGACATGTGGATCCATGGAGCTTGCTGGAAAGATGAAACAGTGAGCTCAAGGGCCCCCAAAAAATGTCTCCAAAAATAAAGTTAGGGAGTAACAGAGCAGGAAACCTGACATCCACCTTGGTCGCCTTACCCACTTTGTTCACACACTACACACTACAGACACATACACATGCACACACACACACACACACACACACACACACACACACACACACACAGAGAGAGAGAGAGAGAGAGAGAGAGAGAGAGAGAGAGAGAGAGAGAGAGAGATCCAATTTAACATCCCTCGGACTGAAAATAATTGCACACAATGGTTTTCTCATTTCAAATCAAGGGTTTCAGGTTCGTTTGTGAGAAATCAATGTAACCGCATTTATCCTTGGTCGAGTATTGAAAAATTATAGTTACAGTAAAATGATTTGGATCTTTAGAAACTGTGGGTAACTTGAGTGAGCCAGACAGAATGGAAATTTCAGGCTTGGGAGTATGAAATTGCAGTTCAGTATTGATGTGGGATTTTCTTCTGGAAGGTACATTTCATCCATAGATGTGTAGGTAATTTATGTGCAAAAAAGAAACTGTATTCCAGGAAAGGATGTGACCATGGTGTGTCCATGGTGTGAGCCTGGCCACATTTCACAGCCCAGCCTATTTTAGTGCTTTTAAATAAATGCCTAGGAATCCAGATCATGCTGGTGATGGTGAGTCTTTCGAACACCAACCCAGGGTGCAGTGTTCTATTCACATCCTCTCAGAGAGATGTGTCAAGCATTCATTTGTAATCTGTGTCTTGATCTATTGTTCTTCACTGATGGCTCAACTGAGAAAGTTTTCAGCTGGAGAAAGCTGAGCAGAGTCAAACTTAGTGCTCACCCAGCACATGGAGTGGATATTAAAAAATTAGAACTTAAACATGTGCTTTGAATTTAGCAGGGGGGATTACAGACTAAAAGGCTCTACTATCCTTAAATCACCTTGTGTTCACATAAATGTGTGCACATACATGCATGCGTGTGTGTGTGTGTGTGTGTGTGTGTGTGTGTGTGCGCGCACACACACACACACACACACACAGACATACACACACAAACATACACCACACATAGACACACACATACACACACACACACACACACACACACACACACACACACACACACACACACACACCTTGGACAGCCGTCTCAGTACTGGCTTCACAAGTGACACTCTGGCAAGGCCAGTGTGACAATTCATCCTACAAATTTCTCAACAGATCCTGGCTGCTAGGGATACACAAGATATAAACTCACTCTTAAGTATGCTCTTAGAATCTGTATGAAATTCAATAAACATATCAAAGATTTTACTAAAGTGTCTTTAATAAGTAACACTTGAATAAATATGTCATTTTATGATAAAAACAGGTACCTAGAATAACATATCCCAAAGACTAACATATTCATCCCTAACTGCTGTGTGCGTGAGAAGAATGGCCTGGATTTGCAATGGAGGCAAGAGTAGGAATAACAGGAGCTCTCCCTAGACACATCTTGACTCCAGTGGGTGGTTGGTTGAATTCAATAGCAGCAGCAGCAGCAGCAGCAGCACTGGCTGCTTCTTAGGCTCAGGGCCAGGAAGGTCTACACACCAAGTAGAAGTTTCACTCTGTGTTTCCCATATGTAACATACCCATGTGTACTTAACAGCTCTAGTTCTCTACCAATGGATAGTGACATGCTGATAGAAGTGTGGGACTGTCATGTTTCCATGAGCCTTTTCTGTAGCAAGACTTGAGTTACTCCCCTTTTCTGCAATGTAGCAAATATTCTTTTATCAGCTCCATAAAGTGGGTTATGTAAAAGATTCCTTCATGGAAATGTTGAAGGAACCAACTTAGGGATGTCACTTTGCTTGGTTATTAGGATTGGGGAGAGAAAAAGTGGTGTGTCATATGGCTCCATCTTCCTCTGTAGTGGTTTGGATGAGAAGATGAAAATGTCCCCACTCCTGTAGACTCGCAGTTTGAACACTTGATCCCCAGTTGGTAGCATTGTTAGAGTAGGTTTAGCAGATGTGACCTTGCTTGAAGAAGTATGTCACTGGAGGAAGCTTTGAGTTGAAACCTCATACCATTACCAGTTCTCTCTCTCTCTCTCTCTCTCTCTCTCTCTCTCTCTCTCTCTCTCCTCTCTCCTCTCTTCTCTCTCTCTCTCTCTCTCTCTCTCTCTCTCTCTCTCTCTCTCTCTCTCTCTGTCTCTCTCTGTCTCCTCTGTCTCTGGGTGTATGTATTTGCTTTGTGCTTGTGGTTGAAGATGTGAGCCCTCAAGTTCCTGCTCCAGACAGCATGCCTTTTATCCACCATCATGGACGCTAACCCTCTGGAATAATAAAACCCAAATAAACTCTTCTACAAGTTGCCTTGGTCAAGGTGTTTTATCAAAGTGATAGAAAAAATGGAGGATATAGAAGTTGGTACCAGTAATAGGGTATTTCTGTAACAGTTGCAACCATGCTGTTTTTGTTGTTGTTATTCTTTATTTCTTTGTTTACTGTTGGGGGAGCAGGATGACAGTAAGGAGACACACTGGGGAGCTACTTCAGGAGTCCATGAAAGAAAAGGCAGTGTCTCAGACTAGAGTGACGGCACTTGTGGACATGCCTTTACTCCTGAGTAGAGGATTGAATGAGAAATGGCCCCCATAGGCTCCATTTGAACACTTTGTCCCCAGTTGGTGGTGCTGATTGGGGAGATTTGTGAGACCCTTAAAAGGCAGAGTCTCGCTGAAGAAGTATGTCACTGAGGGTAGGTTTTGAGTGGTTCAAACATCATTCTACTTCCTGTCCTTTCTTTCTGTGTCCTGTATGTGAAGCGAAATGTGATAGCCAGCTTCCTGCTTCCATTAAGGAATCTTTACCCATAAATGTAAGCTAAAATAAGATTTCTTTTCTTAAGTCACTTTTGGCCATGCTATTTTATCACAGTAACAGAAGAGTAATTAATGGAATACATTTCAAGGTAAGCTTGAATGTCAGCTCTGTGGTTCCATCTTCTCTCTTCCACCAGGCTAGGACAAATGCCCCTGATGTTTGCTACTTTAATTCCATTTGAACGTCTTATATTATTGTAAGCATGCTATTATATTTGGATTCAGAATGTGTTATATTTTGTGAAGCATTCAACCAAAAGTTATTAATAATGTTCAATAATAAATGACCAAGAGGGGATTAAATGCTTATTCCCACTGCATTGAGTAGCTGCTTTTAAACACTGATTTATGAGGTGTATCTCTGATTTGCACTGGCAAAGAAAGCTGAAAATGCCAGGAGAAGCATCCTAGAGAAATGCCCTGCTGCTCACGATGCTTGTACTGAGGAAGCATGTGGCAAGATATCTTGTCCTGCTTCTTGTAAAATGTGAGCTGAGTAGGGAGAGAGAAGACATGTCCTACATTACAGAAAGTCAGGCTCATCCCATGATCCATTCTTTTCTGTCTCCTGCCTGACAGAGCACCTCACAGAGAATGAAGCATCCTTTCTTTCTAGAATTCCTTCACAACTGCTTGAAACAATTTACCTCACTCTGAAATCCAGTTCTTATCTGCATGTCTGTAATTTGCTGACATTTTTGGAAAAGATGATTTATAGGTTGTCAAATAATTCATGTTTGAAGGAACAAATATCAGCATTGTGTGTTTGCTGAATACTTCAAATGTGAAATAAAGTGCTAAAAAGAAGATGAAATCATCTTTTGAGTCTTTCAAAAGACGAGTTATGTGGGACCATGCAATTCTTAGTCTGCCAGGCATTCTGATTGCTAGAGTGGTCTCTTAAAATGATCAGTGTTTTAAACACTCTCTCACTGCTTCCTGCTTCCTAAGCTATCCCTTCCTCTTATAGTTCCTTTATCCTAGACAAATGGGATGATATGAAGAACCATAGATAAGAAAAAAGACTTAGCTTTGGTTGAGAATGATCAGAAAATCAGGATTAAGGAGATCCAGGTTACAGGGTTGGGAATGGATATATGGAAATTCAAGGAAGTTGAAGATCTGTGTATTTATTCCAGGTAGTCTCCAAAGGGAATCCTCTCTATAAAACAACCCCAAGAGATAGGACAGAATAGGGCAGGTGACTTTATCTATAATCCTGAGAAGCCAGCATTCAAAGAATAGTGCTTGGATATCTGGAATGAGGAATGAAGGTTATACATGAACCCATCCATCCATTATTCTGATTCTCGGCATTGTTCTAACCACTCCTGAAAAGAATCTAGACAACCAGCAACTGAGACCAATCTCTGGTGGTTTGACCATCTACCTTCACTCAGGAATAGCATTAACATTTAAGACCAACTACTCCCTCGGTGACACACTGAGGACATTAATGTCTTCTACCCTGGGAAGATCTTGGAGGAATTCATTCACATTTCTAACATAGGTCTACCTTTCTTGCCAGCAGAATGTCACTATCTGAAAACTAGAAAGTTACTGATGCATTAATATGTCATTGTCCATAATGACATGGTCAACTATATAGCAAAAAGTGGGTAAGTGACTGTTCTTACTATATTCTATAGAATCAAAACCTGTCAGACCAATAGCATGACAGAAACTTTGTAGAAGGCATAGTTGGGGACAAACTGAGTGATATAACCTTACGAGAATAGGACATTAGTTTTACAGAAATATGTAAGACACACACTAAATAGCCAATGTATGGTGCTGTATATTCCCAATAGGTAAACTATACAAGAACCGTACAGGGAAGCAACAATAACCTCTCTTGTCACTGATTGATAAATGTGTTTATGGAATTTGTGCCTGTCTGAGACTCTAGCCAAACCTATCAGTTTGAGGTCCTGGTATCCTAGGGAGATAGGCTGCCATCAGGGAATACAACAGACAATTGCTTAAATGAAGCTGCCATTTGGAAGCATTAGGCTCCTCATGTTGAGAAATTAGTTCTAAAAAAAATTCTGTCTTCTGAAGGTCATCATACCAGAACTGCTTATATGCAATTTAACAGAGGGGTATGTTTAATGTCTTTCTTGATAGTATCTTATAGTTCTCACCCATCTTTGGTGATAGGCGAAAAATATACAAGCAGCTCAGCCTAATAAAGTCATGGTGATGAGGACATAGACTCATCCAGATAAAACAATGGATGCGGCTGTGACATTTAAAAAACATTCCTGTATCTTCTTGTTAGTCTGAGTTTTCATAGTCAAGTAGTATAAAAGGAAAAGCAATGTATAAATGAATCTCAATAGCCGGGCAGCTGTGGACCACGCCTTTAATCCCAGCACTGGGGAGCCAGAGGCAGGCAGATCTCTGTGAGTTCGAGACCAGCCTGGTCTATAAGAGTGAGTTCCAGGACAGCCAACAAAGGCACAGAGAAACCCTGTCTCGGAAAAAAAAAAGATAAAAATAAAGAAATAAATTCAATATGGACTGGTGATTTGTGATTATAGTGTTGTGTTTTGAATTTAATTAAATCGTTAGTTTGATAGAAAAGTAAGAGGAGTCTTAATTTCATAAATATTATTAGCCATTACTAAAATTTGTGTTATGTGTTACTTTTACTAAAATGTGCTAGGACTAGGAAATGAGTATAAAGAAGTAAAATGACAATATCCTTATTTTTACAAGAACTTACTCTAAAAATATGCCATATTGATATGGAGGGAAGTCAAGGGTTATGCTGAGAAAAAACTTTGAATAGATAAAATGGTGAAATAATCCACCAGCTGCAGTGTAACTTCCTGGGAAGAAAGGGGAAGCTCGCTTGAGCCAACTGAAATAAGAGCATACAGCACAGCTACTCCACAAGAATCCTGACATATTTGACTCAATGAAGCACATCAAAGAAAAACAGTCAACTTTGCAGGCTGATGTCATGGATGACTTTACTGGAGGTGTTTTGGGTTTAACCATAAGAGAGGAGGGGTATTACAGGTGGACTGTGAGCAACTGCATTCCAGACTATAAAATGAGAGTGAGGGAAATCACCATGTGTGGAAGAGAAAGGAGAAAACTGCCTGGCTCAGCTTGGCCAAAGTGGAGGCTCTGAAGAGAAGACCCAGGGGAGCAGGCCAGAGATTGAGGTAAAAGTGAAATCTTGGAGATGGGGTCTTGTGTACTACACAGGGAAGACTAGATTTTCTACAACATGGATGGGTAGCCACCAAGGAACTGTCAGCAGGAGGAGAGCATAACTGTGTTTGAACTTAAGCAACACACTCTGATGGCTCGGCAGAAGATGGACTTGAGATAGCAGAGTGTAAGGTTCTAACTATATTTCAGAATTAAGGATCTATCTGGAGAGCCATTTGGAATTGAAGGATCATATAAATGGTGATTGTTATGTATCTAGCTTGTTTCAGATTTTTAACAACACTCTCCATTTCATTCTAATGGGACTGTTGCTCGAGTATGAGTTGATTGTGTCCTTCAAAATTCACACCCTGGAGAACTTACTCTCAGTATCTTTAAATGTTGGCTTATTTGAAGAATTTGAAGATAGGGTTGTTGCTGATATAACGGGTAAGGAAGGGGTCATTTTGAAATAGAATGGCTTTTCATTCAATATGATGAATGTCCTTATAACAAAGAATTGGGAACACGGGCATTTACACAGAGAGATCACCAATGAAGGTAAAGGCCAAAATTAGAGTGATGTGGCAGAGAAGAAAACTACCAAAAAAAAAAAAAAAAAAGAAAAAAAATAAAAAAAGGAGGCATGGAAGACATTGTCCCTCATGGTTCTCAGAGGAACCAATCTTGCTGACCCTTTGAACTTGAATTTTAAGATTCACAGTGAGATATTTTCTATTGTTTAAGGCAACCAGAGGTGGATAGTTTGATATGGAAGCCATAGCAAAATGGGTGCAATCACTTCCTCTGTCTTATGAAAGAAGAAAATAAAGGATAGCTCAAATAACATGCTCTTCAGATGCAAGGAGAATCCAGATTTGAATTTATGCCCATCTCATGCATAGCCGCCCTCCTCCCATACATCATAATCATGCAGCAATACACTACCACTTTACATCTGGATCCTGTAGTCAGCTTCACAGTGTTGCCCGAGGAGCCAAACTGAGAGTTCTGGGTTCTGGATCCTAAGGAGCCACTGTGGTGTTATGATATATGTTTGTCTCTTTAGTTTAAAAAATGATTCCAGGGTGGGGTTTTGTAGCAAGGAATTTTCTTTTGGCCAATGACATAATTCACATCTCAGTAGATTGACTTATGTGCTGTATTCTGCAGATGAGGTGACATGGCTGCGGAGGCCTGGTTGGTACCAGCATGTCTCATGCAACCTTCTAAGAGACCCAAAACACATGTTTTGAGTTTTAAATAAAAAACTGTTAGCAGTTTTGCAGCCCATTCATGGGTTGTATAAAAACTTCAAAAATGAACTTTTCAAAAAATAAAAATGAACTTTTCTTGGCTTCATGTGTTTTGTGAAAATCATTTCCCTACAGCACACCTCTCAAATACCACTATCCTGGGATAGAACTTGAACTCCTCATTATGCAGCAGTACTCACTCTCCTCCTCTCTGTCTCTCCCTGACCTTCAGCTCACTCACCCAGACCAGCAGACACCTAGTGTGTGACACCCATTCTAGTCTTTCCTTCAGGCACTGCTTACAGAGGTCTCAGTTTCAGGCTTTGATACGTCTTCATGACCAAATGCAAAAGTCATTTAATCTTCATTTTTTTTGAAAAGCAAGAAAGAAAACAATCAGGGCTTCAGACTTTAGTATATTTAGACCATATTTGAATTGGTTATTAATACTCTAGGACAAGGGTCTGTCTGTGAAAAATAGTTTTGTGATTTGCTACAAGTTTCACCTAGTGAAAGATTTTTGATGTTTGTCCTCAGAGAGAATGCTTTTCTCTACTTAAGTGGTGCTCCATACCCCTATAACTCGAGAGTGTGGCAGGAGGGTGATATTTAATTCAGCCTTCTCATTTCCATGTCTTTAGGGCTTTTGTTCTAAGCCGTGGGTATGATGCCAACAAACATCAACCTTGAAGATGCCGAAGGTTTCCTTTTTTTTTCAAGTTTCTTTCTTTCTTCAAAAAAACTCCTTTCCTTTTGCACATTTACAAACCTAAGCTAGCACTTCCAATTTCCTGTAGCAAGAGTCTGTCTCTTCACAAATAATACAGCTTGCTTTAACGAAGCCCCCAGAGCTTGCCAGCTGTCCTCCT